>NC_047658.1:9534266-9707595 GCF_011762505.2 Arvicanthis niloticus
CTCTTTTCACTCTCACACACACCTCTATCTCATCCCAGCATTCGACACAGCTTAAGTGAGGTGCTTTTTCCCTCTTGCCCGTATTTATGGGTGCCCTTGTGAATGGCTCTATGGTGTGGTGGTTTGAGTGAGAATCGCCTGCATAGGTTGTGGTTGCCAGCTGGTGGCGCTGTGTGGGGAGGTGGTGGAACTTTTAGGAGGTGGAGCCTTGCTGGAGAAAGGACAGTCATTGGGGCAGGCTTTGTGGGTGTCTAGCTTCTTGTCACTCCCTGTTTTCCACCATTTCCCCCTGTTTTTTTTTTCTCTCTCCTTCCTGTGTGTGGGTGGAAATGTGACCAGTCAGCTTCCTGCTTTTGCTACCGTGTCTTGCCTATTGCCAGGCCTTTCCCACCATGGTGGATTCTGTACCACTGGAACCATATGCCAGAATAAACCCTTTCTTTCTTAAGTTGCCTTTGCTAGTATTTTAGCGCAGCAACAGAAAAGTAACAAAGCAATGCCCCCTACAGGCACACCTTGGGAATGCTGGGTTGCCCCCTGGTAGTGGTCTTTGGGAAGCTCTGGCAACTTTGAGACTTACCCAATGGAAGTAGGTTACCTGTGCATCGGGGGCGGGGCACCCTTGAGCATATCTTGGCCCTGACCCCTTTCTGTGTCTTTTACCCACTTCCTGTACTCCGCAGAGGGAGAATCTTCCCCCTACTACACTCTCCCACCACCCCATGGTTTTCTATTCACGCACACAGGGCTCACGTGGCCATGGCTTCAATCCTGTGAGATCCTGTTCTTCAAGTGTTTCTTTCAGGTCACAGCAGCCAGAAAAGGAATGCTAGGCTGCCTTAGCCACACTCCATCCTACTCTGCCCCTCTTGTAGAAGCGTCCAGGACCTTCCATTTGGAACTTACCACTTGGTTCTTCCTCTGGTAATTTTCCCACACCGATGTACGCGGCCAAACATTGTGACTTCAGTTCTGCTTGCTCTTGAGCGTTATAAAGTTCAGCCCTACCATGTGCTATCTTTAAGAGTTCTTTTTTCTTTTTTTCCCCTTCCATTCTCCCTCTCTCTCCGGCACCACTCACCCCAGCCCCACTTGCTCCAGCCCAAAGATTTATTTATTTATTTTGTGTAAGTACACAGTATCTGTCTTCAGACACCCCATAAGAGAGCATCAGATCCCATTACAGATGGTTGTGAGTCACCATGTGGTTGCTGGGAATTGAACTCAGGACCTCTGGAAGAGCAGTCAGTGCTCTTAACCGCTGAGCCATCTCTCCAGCACCGCCCCTCCCTTTTTTTCTTATTTAGCACTACAGTAGTGCATCTTATCTTTGGGGGATGCTTCAAAATGATGACTAACATACACTTCATGGATATGCTGTACAAAGCTGTGTTCCACATCCTGGGTGGGACAGAGCAGATATGTTCACTCCTACTTAAGCGGTAACGTGAGTTATGGTTTATGGATGAATCATTTCTAGAATTTTCCATCTAGTCTTTTTAGGTCATTTCTGACTAGGGATCATTTAAAGCCTAAAATATGAAGCCACAGACAGGAAGAACCAGGGTACTTCTAAGATTCCTCCATATGTCTATAGTTTAGTTCTGCTTCATCTATTTTACCTGGTGTGCAATATTCCATTGTAGGAATGCATTACAACTTAGGTATTAATTTTTTCTTATCTGTAGACAGTGCATTTGTTTTTGTGTTTTGTTTTTACTGTGATGAGTGGGGCTGGCATGGTATGCCTATGTAAGTAAGAGAGCTACTCACTGTCAGCTACCCCTGCCTCATTTCTGTAAGCCTGATTCGGAGTGGTTGAGCTGGACCTGTTGATTTGCTATAAAGCCCTGAGCTACAAGAATGCTTCAATTACATCAGTCTTGGTATTGAGTGATGTATTTTTTTCCTCTTGCATCGAGGAACTTAAGAGTCAACTTAAGTTCTAAAAGGGGGAAAAAATTAATGGTGGAAAGTTGACTGTTTTACTCTGTTCAGCCTTCTTCATGACACAGGCTAATGTGAAAATCTGAAATCCCAGACCTCCAAAATGTTGTCACAAGTCTGATGGTTTGGTGCACACAAACTTTCTTTCATACATAAGTAATTATTAAAAACTTTACTTAAAATCATCTCCGGGCTCTGTGTAGAAGACATATAGGAAACACAAATAAATTTTGTAGTCCCATCTGGGTGGGTAACATATACTGCATGGTTCCACTGGGCAAAGTTGTGGTTCACACCCTGTGTAGAAGGGAGCAAGTCTGCATGAAATTTCATCCTGCTAAAGGAATAGAACACAGTTTTCTATTTAGAGATATAAGATATCACATAATATATACACACAGATGTTCCAAAAATCTCCCAAAGTAGATTTCAACCTATAAGGAGGTTTGCCAAGTGCCCCATGGCAGCAGATGCCTCTATCGGTATATTTCCTGATACATTAAACTCGGTATTTTGGGAGGAGCTAATGTGAGAGGAGTAAAGAGAGGAAGAGGAGAAGAAAGAGGAGGAGCTAGGAGGAAGGAGGGAGAGACAGAGAGAAAGGGGAAAATGGGGGCAGATGTATGCATGTCTCCAACAGTCTAAAGTAGTTGTAATATCTAGGTTAGGTATTGGGTAACACCTCTAATTGTGTGGGCTTCTTGTTATTTGAGCATTACCAAATATATAAAGCTATTGGATAATCTTTAAACATTAGAGTCTAATTTCTACCAGGTACTGCGTGAATGGTGGGATGGTCTGGGCTCAGCCCAGCATTGTGGAGGCAGCATGGAAGATTGGCAGAGCCATCTCTCTTGCTGGCATCTTGTGGGTAGCAGGGCCTGTGTTTCTGGTCCGCCTGAGCTGGTGGCCTGAGCCAAGCAGCAGCGAGAACACACTGCCTCATGCCTTGCCTAGTCGGGAAGATGGCCGCACTGAACCACAAGACAGATCAGGTGCTGCCATTTTAAAATATTACAGTAACTGGTCCCAACCCGTGGGTTGTGACCTTTGAGGTTCTTATATCAGATATTCTGCATACCAGCTATTTACATTATAATTCATAACAGTAGCAAAATTACAGTTATGAAGTAGCAATGAAACAATTTTGTGGTGGTGGTGGTGGGGTCACCACAACAGGAGGAACTGTATTAAAGGGTGGGAGAATTACGAAGACTGAGAACCACTGCCCTATGGTGCACACGCATCACATGTGTGTGCACTAAAGGAAAAAAATGTTTTACAGTAAAATATTGAGAGCTCTGTGGAGAAAAGCTCATTAGAGGCATCGTGAGAACTCTGAAAGGACAGTCCAGTGGGCACCTGGTGAGATATAGTGACCCTGGAAGTCTATAACGATTACAGAATGACCACACTGTCCTATATAGCTGTCACACTGTCCCTCACCTTGGGTCTGGCACATCAGTTCCCAGAACACACATGCCATCCTAGCTTGGGGTTAGAACTGTTAGCACAGTCTTCTGACTCTTTCTTTGGGAGAACTGGTCTTCCAGTTAATGTACACTTCAGACACAGTTGGGACCAGAGAGAGAGAGAGAGAGAGAGAGAGAGAGAGAGAGAGAGAGAGAGAGCCAGAAACTTTGAGTTTTCCTTAAATCTTTGAACCTGATGACCTTGGAATGAACCTAATGACCTTGGAAACTGGAGAAGCACATATAGTGGTTTGAATGAAAATGGGCCCCATAGGCTCCTAAATGAATGTTTGTACACCTGGGAGTGGGACTACTTGAGAGGGATTAGGAGGCGTGGCCTTGTTGGAGGAAGTGTGTCACTGGGTGTGGGCTTTGAGGCTTCAAAAGCCCATGCCTGACCCATGGTGCATTCTCCGTCTGTCTGTCTGTCTGCCTGTCTGTCTGTCTGTCTGTCTGTCTCCCTCTCTGCCTGTGGGTCAGGCTGAGGAGGAAGCTCTCAGTTACTGCTTTAGTGCCATGTGCTCCTCCATGCTCCCCATCGTGATGCTAATGGACTGGACCTCTGAAACTGTAAGCCAGCTCCAGTTAAATGCTTTCTTTTCATACGAGCTGCCTCGCTCGCTTGTGGTGTCTTTTCACACTACTACACTGACTAAGACAGCAACATATGTGGGGCTGGAGCAATGGCTCCATGCTTAAGAGCACTGGCTACTCTCACAGAGGACCTGGTTTGGTGCCCAACACCCACATGGCAGCTCACGACTGCCTGCAACTCCAGTTCCCACAGATCCTGTGTCCCCCTTTGCCCTCTTTGGGGACATGGTACACATACAGGCAAACACTCATATGCATAAACTAAATAAGTAGTTTTAAGAGAATAAACATATACGTATAGAAATAAAGTTTTAGACACCACAGGAAAGCTTAGGAAACAGCCCTGTTTTCCCAATATGTAACTCTGTGGATTGAATCATAGCCCTCTGTTAATCAGTTTCCTGTTACTGCCACGGATACCCTAAGTGATAATCTAGGAAAAGGTCTGGGAGGTTTCTGTCCATGAACCATCATTTGCATTGCTCTGGCCTGTAATGAGCCACAGCTTTGTGGGAAGGTACATGGGGAAGCTGGTCACCTTGGGGCCCAGCCTGGGTCTCTTCTCCATTGTGTCAATGACATAACTTCCTGCTACTAGGCCCTGTCACTTCCCACTAACATCAAACTGGGAAGTCGGTTTTGAATACTAGACCTTTGGGGGTCAGTTCTGTTGTAAATGATAGTGCTTCCTCTGTACCAAGTCTTCCTTCCCACATGCAGGGGAGTGATGGGGTCACGAGACTGCTCACCGGAGCCCCAGATGAGATGGAACTGAAGAGTCTGTGTCCTTCCTAGAATTCTCCACGTGAAGATGGGTGAGCAGATAGGATTCTCTGTCAATCATCTCCACTCCGCGTGGGCGCTTGGCCATGCAGGCTTGTATATTTCTGATAAACAGCCAGCTGTAGCAGAGTTACACGCCTCTGTTACAGCAAGATTTGTATTTGTTTACAGCCAACTGTAGCCCTGTTTTGGTTTGGTTTTCTTATCTTTTCCTGAGTACTCCCACACACGAAGTTTTGTCACCTCACGGACAGTCTCTGTACATGAAAGACTTCTGTATCAAAAGTGTGTGGTTTCAACCAGACCCTATCACATTCTTACTGCTTGGGAAGGTCTGGAGTTCTTTTTATCTTTCAAGAAGGGGGTCTTGCTATATAGTCAGGCTGGCCTTGAACTGGTTATTCTCCTGCCTCAACCCCCAAAGGGTTTGAGATCTCAGACGGACATCAGCCACTATATCAGGCTCCAATTCCTTTGACGTTCTACTTACAATTCTTGCTCATGTCCCAGGAATTCTGAAGCACTTCTGTGTGGTGACCAGGTATGTGGTGACAAGCTGACAGGTCCCTCCCAACCACCTTCTGTGTGTGAAGGTGTGAAACATGGACTAGCAGATGTTTGTTTCCAGCAGATTCTGTGGCAGCAGCTAATCTCTATTGGTTGTTTTAAGATGGGACTCTAGCTGTGATGTGGGGACAGGTTAGCAAACTGCAAAGTGACAGCACACTGTGGCTGTGAAAGTTCCAGGCTTTGGCTATGTTGGCTGTCACCACTTCCACAGTGACACTCAGACTCACTTGGTCCCCGAGGCGGAAGACGATCAATAATAATAACATCTCAGGCTTTTTCTTCTCCCACTGAACTGCATGCTCGTCAGTTGCTTTTCTAGAATAGAAAATAAACTGGGCCTGGGGATACAAGCTTGCAAGCCCAGCTGCTTAGGAGCCAGAGAACTGTAAGGACAAGGCCAGTGCCTGTTACAGAGAGTTCAAATTCAGCCTGATCAACTTAAGATAACTTTGTTTCAAAATAAATAGTAAAAACAGGGAGGGGGATATGGTTTAGTATTTGAGCCCTTGCTTAGAATCCCCCAGTGAGGGGCGGGGGTGTGGCTCAGTGGTAGAGCCCCTGCCTAGAATCCCCCAGTGAGGGGCTGGGGGCGTGGCTCAGTGGTAGAGCCCCTGCCTAGAATCCCCCAGTGAGGGGCGGGGGTGTGGCTCAGTGGTAGAGCCCCTGCCTAGAATCCCCCAGTGAGGGGCTGGGGGCGTGGCTCAGTGGTAGAGCCCCTGCCTAGATCCCCCAGTGAGGGGCTGGGGGCGTGGCTCAGTGGTAGAGCCCCTGCCTAGAATCCCCCAGTGAGGGGCTGGGGGCGTGGCTCAGTGGTAGAACACCTGCCTAGCACATGTGAGGCCCTAGTTTCAAACTCCAGCAGTGAAACAAGATAAGAAAATGTGAATTCATCTGCAGATAAGGTCTCTGCAGTCAGTCAGTTTACAGCCAACATCTGCATAGAGTGGGCAGTGTACCCAGCCACCTTAAGAGATTTTAGAGGAATCCAAGATGATCCTATAGGTCGCAGGCTTCCCCAGGCTGGAGCAGACACCTGAGTGCCCAGTCACTGCTGTAGAAAGCTATGTTGTTTGTTCCCAAGGGAGCATTTGCGTGAGCTTCCATCGTGACACCACATTATACAGGATGCTGGGAACCAGATGCTGGTAATCAAAGCCAGAAGAGAGCTAACCTTTCTAGAATGCTTGTCATTTCCCTTATGTTGTTGGCCTTGTTGAGCTCGGAGTGTTTTTCCACTCTGCTTACCAGGAAAACTCTTAAAAAATGAGCCAGTGATGCCTGTATGTTTGCAGAGAGAACGAAGCTGGGAAGAGCTGCGTGAGGACCCTGTTTCCTGCAGTCAACAGCCATCTCCATCATGAAACATAGTTGCCTAGGTGACCTTCAAAGACACAGTTACTCAGGGCTAGGACATAGAATTTGGATGGGGTTGAGGGTGGGGGCACAGAACAATTCAACCTGTTACAACACTCAAGGGAAAAAAACCTCTAAATATCCACTTAAAGCTACATACATTTAAGAACTATATTAGCACCTGTCTTCAGTGAATCCCCAAGCTTGAAAGAATATAAATGTATTTTGATAATAAAATGGTTAAATACATTCTGAGAGGCTTATAATAGGAAATACTAAATTGTAAGAATTGTAAAGTGAGCACATAAGCCATGTGCACCTGTATGCATATATCGCTATTGGTGCAGCTCAAAATGGAACTAGGGGTGTGGGGATGGCTCAGTGTTCAAGAGCATGTACTGCTTTAGAGGACTGGGAGTTCGATTCCCAGCACCCACATGATGTGGCTTACAGCTACCTGTAACCCCAGTTCCACGGGGAACTGAAGCATCCAGCCTCCACAGGCAACTACACTCCTGTGTACAAACCCACAGAGACACATAAATACGAATAGCTTTAAATTTAAAAAAAACCTTAATCTTTATATTTTTCCTTGCAAATTAAATTACTGCCAGAGTCCATCTTGTAGAACCTTACCAGACCAGTGGGGAGAATCCAGAAATGTCCTGCCCACTCACAACCGAGCTCTTAGTATCAGCCAAACCAAGCTGTGGCCTAGGAGAACAAGCTGTGGCCTAGGAGAACAAGTCGCCGGTCTTTGAAAGCCCAGTGGTGGTCACACCTGCCTCCACACCAGTGGAGGAGGTGGACACAGCAAGGAAACGAATCCAAGGCTAGCTTGAGTGCTTTGAGACACTGTCTCCAAAAAGAAAGAGAGAGAACAGAGGGTCTATGAAGCCGGAAAAGAGAGCGTGCCCACGGTGATGGTCTTAGACTTAGCGAGCTGCACACAAGAGGTCGGCCACGCTGGACAGATCAACAACCGTTCGTTTTGAATTCAAAGACTGAGTTGTGGGCTGGAGAGATGGCTCAGCCATTAAAGGCTAGGCTCACAACCAAAGACTGAGTTGTACCCTGGTGGTTGGAACCAGCTGACGTCTAGGTCTGTGGTGAGGGATTTCAGCACTAGAGGAGCTAACACACAAGTCTGGGCAGGAAGCTGCCTGGCTGCCAGGGTCAAGGCTGGGCTGATGGGAGAGAAAGGCACCGAGGCACACAGTCCTGTAGATTAGGAATGACACCAGAAGTCACACGGTTCCTGTCACCAGGAAAGTTTCCTGTCAGGAAGAGACAAAGGCTCTACTCTCCCTCCACAAACCTCTTAATTAGTTAGCACAAAGGAAGACAATCCCCTCTCAGTGTTGAGTTACAGTAATTAGAGGTAGGCATTTATGGTAGCCTCAGGGCTAGGGGTGACCCTGGCATGCAGGAGGCTGAGGCAGGAGGAGTCATGAACTCAGGACCAAATTGGGCTACACAGTGTTTTGTCTCAAAACAGAAAATAAGGGTGAGAGAATTGTCGGGGCAGTCAAGGACACGAGCTTCGTGCGCCTATAGAGGAGCCAGGTTGAGTCACCCACATGACAGCTCGCAACCACTGTAACCCAGTCCCAGGGGTCATAGCCACCGTCTGATCTCTTCAGGCACCAGGCATGTTCTCAGTGCACATAAATACACACAGGCATATAAATACACAAATATACTCATACAAACAAGTCTAAAAAAAAAATCCCCAACACAATGGAGCCCATATACATGATGACAATGGATGAGCCTGACAGGCGTTAAAGAGAGCATGCTTCAAAATCTTGTGTCGTTCAAGGGGAATGAAGGTCACTGGCAAGAACTGTGGATAAGACGAGGCTTGCGTAAAACAATAGAGTTGAGTGTGGAGTTCAGGGTGGCAGCAGATATCATCGGTCCAGAGACACCAGAGGCAAAAAGAGAAACAGGAGAGACAATGAGATAAAGAGAAAATAAAGAAGACACAGGATGGAACATACTCTTAAAGGGACAGATATGGGGTGTAGGGGCGCATGCCAGTGATCCTGGCACTTGGGGGGCTGAGACACAGGATCCTGAATTGGAGAGCTAGCCTGGGCTACTTGAGTCCCCACTTCAAAATAAAACAGGAAACAAATAACATTGACCGAGCAGCACAGAAGTTCAACTCACTGGGGAAATACAAAGGTGCTAGACTTGGGAGCACTGATGAGCAAAATTTATACAGTTAGGAGGAAATACGTATTCTTTTTATTACATGTTGGAGCCGATAAAACTTTGGGTGTACATTGGTGGTGAGATGGAGGGAGAGAAGGAGAGAATGAATGTCAGAGAGGAAGGTACTTATATTCAACAAATATAAAATAATAATGAGTATATTTCAATCAACTTCTTATCAATCTATTTGAAACTTAGACGCAGTGGACCGCTGATTCCTAGGAATTGCTGAAGTGTATTCAAGAAAAAATCAAAGACGTCACATAACAGTGAGAAACTGAGCTACTGATTGAGCACATCTGCACACACCCCTTGCACCTCAGCATCTCACTGTCTTGTTCCACCATTCCCACACAAACACAAAACAAAAGGTTCTGAACGGAGTTTCCATCTAAAGTGAAATGTTCTCCAGAAAGGAAGAGGGGGCTGATTTCCTGGTCTGCCTTAGGATTCAGCTCCCCGATCTCCAACCTGCCTCTTGTCCTGCCCTCTGAGGAGTGAATAGGCAAGCAAAGGTGAGAAGCCAAGGAGACTATCAATACACAAACAACTCAAGAGGGGAACACTGGCCACCACAATGAAATGGAACCCTGGGACTTGAACTCTTGGTAGCAGCAGGAGACTGGCAGAACTTGATGAAATGGCACAGTGTCATAAGCCTCAGGGAGAGTCACCAGGCTCAGAAGTAGCAGGTCTCAGTGTTACGGTCTGCTCCCCCATCTTCCTCCCTCACACCCCATGCCCCCGCCCCAGCATAGCTGCGGCCATTCTGTTCCATGCCTGCCAGCTATTTCATATTGTTGCTAGAATATGCTTGCCAGTCATGGACACTGAGAGTGACTTGGCTCAAGGACATACTGACCACAGACCTTGTTTTGTTTTGAATGTTCTGAGTGTTCTGTATGAGGTTTGCTAATCTTAAGAAATTCTACAAGGTTTTACGTAGAACCTATCAAATCAAAGGTCAATATGAACTGTTGTGTCTAAAAGATCTTGAGTCAGAGCTGACCATTGGGCAGCCCTTCCTGCATCTAAGTATGAGTTCATTGTGGTTTGTGTGTGTGTGTGTTTCCTTTATAAGCTGACAGAAAAAAGATATCTGTTGTTATAGTTTAGATAATTCTGAGCTATGTCCTTGGTCTGACCAGTATTATGGTACGCATTCAATAAACTATTCTTGCTTAACTAAGATCAGTGTTTGTATGGTTTGTTTGGAGATTCCTGGTTAGGGGACTGTGGCAGAAACAGATTCTCTTCTGTGGTGAAGTACAGAGGCTGAGGCAGGACTGGGTCTCCTTGATTGTTGCCCACAGGGTGTGTCTTGGAGGCTGGAGTGGTTGGCACCTGAGTGAGTGCCCTGCCTGAGGCAAAAGCCTCCTGGGTTTGAGTCTACAGGAAGGCTGTCTCCTGTTACATTTTCCTTTTTGGTTTGAGACAAGGTCTCTCTAGGTATCCTTGAACAGCCCAGAACTCACTATATAGACCAGCCTAGCCTTGAACCCACAGATTTGACCACCTCTCCCACCCAAGGGCTGGGATAAAAGGCGTGTGCCAGCTTGCCCAGTTCCTTGCTAGTCTTGAAGGCAATTTTCCATTGGAGGACTCTGCTGATGAGAAGCCTATGCACCTTGTTATAAAAAGCCAGCATATCCTGAGCCCATGGGTGTGTGCATGCAAATGAGGTGTAGAACGAAACCAATCAAGACAAGCTGTCAAACCTGGAGAGACTAGGGTACATGCCAGGCTGGCGAAAGCCTTTCCAACCTGGTCAGTGGCTTGGTTACTCTTCCTGCCAAAGCAATGGTAGGAGTAGGTACTCCACCCTGGGAGGGACACCACAAAACAGTTCACGATAGGGTTTGAAGTAGTTTCTATTTGCCTTAACCATCTTCTGACCACCTTTGCTTTGGTAACTACTACTATGTTTTGCTCTTTGGAGCGGCTGTTTTCTGCTGTCATGCTGGGGCCATCTGATCTTGGGTCATCATTGTGGGCTTCAAACAGCTTGTTCCTGGCTCCTACTGTGTTCAGGGCTTTGGGACCTGGTCTTTCCTTTCTTCACTAAGGCCACCACTTAGTATAACAGCCACCCCCTTCCAGCCCCTATCAATACTACCAAGATGTCAAAGTTGACAAAATTGTCAAGTTTCATTGTGTGAAATATTAAATTCACAAACATAGATGCAAACAATAGATAAAATGTTAGTGACCTGAAGTTTGCAGGCCAGTTTATGTTAGAAATGCAAGGATAGATTGACATAGCAAGTCAATAAATATAAACCCACTTATTAACAGATTAAAAGATGAAAAAAAAATCTAGACAATTCCACATGGATACTTAGTAAAATTACTCAGAAAACTAGAAACAGAAGAGTACTTCCTTAAACTGGTAAATGATAGCTGGAGAGAGAGCTCCGTGCTTGAGAGCACTTGCTGCTCTTGCAGAATATTGGTGTTCAGTGTCTGGCACCCACTTCAGGTGGCTCACAGGCCCCGGGGATCTGGCGCCCCCTTCTGTCCTCTGTAGGTACCTGCACTGGCATGCACACAAAGACAAAATAAAAATAATTTTAATCTTTAAAAAAAAAAAAGAAAACTTCCTGTCCCTTTACCGCTGCAGCACTCAGAAGAATGGCCCTTGTCCTTCAACTGGGCATTGCAGTAGAGCTGGCCTTGGTGGCATGGGGGAAAGAGAATCTTCTTCAAGGGTGTGAGCTCAGGCCAGCCAGTCTTGTTTCACAGGAGAGATGGTCTGGCTCCTTGCCTGGGCAAAGCGGGAAAGCTGGCCCTGGTGACTCCGGTGCAAGAAAGCTAGTGGCTGAATAACTCATCTACCGCCCGGGCCCAGATCCAGGTCTCTGAGTTGGCCACCCCGCATCTACCCCATCTATGAACTGTTGGAGTAGTGGAGAGTCAAGGCTACAAGATCCCCATGAGACAGGGCAACAGGATATCTGAGGGAGTTCCGGTTAAGATCCAGTATAGATGGAGTAGCAGAATCCAGAGGCCTCAAACCAGGCCAGTGACTCACTGCAATGACCATTTGCAAGTAAAGATGTTTGGGCAAAAGGTTATACTGTGTGACGCACTGTGATACACTGTAGCTCCCTCAGCGAGTTGTTTTGTTTCTACTTTTTGTTTTCTTTTGGGAGGAAGGTTGCAAGGGGAAAGAACTGCCCTTACGGAGGGGGTGGGGAGATGAGTGGGATTG
The DNA here is from genome assembly GCF_011762505.2 of Arvicanthis niloticus. Lineage (NCBI taxonomy): Eukaryota > Metazoa > Chordata > Mammalia > Rodentia > Muridae > Arvicanthis > Arvicanthis niloticus. Next base: position 9,546,417 of record NC_047658.1, read on the forward strand.
GATGCATAATGTGAAATTCACAAAGAATCAGTAAAAAGTTAAAAAAATTAAACTAGTAAATGATACATCACCTACAAATGTTACACAGAGAGGAAGAGTCTTAGTAGACTAAACTTCAAACATGGATAATAACAGAAAAGGTAACAACCCTGATAAATAAATCCTGAATTTCAAGAAAGAGAAAATAGAGCAGTAAGTAAAAACCAAAAGCAAGCAAGCAAGCAAACAAACAACAACAAAACTAAAAGAAAACTTCCCACTGGGCAGTGGTGGCACACACCTTTAATTCTAGCACTTAGGAGGCAGAGGCAGGCAGATCTCTGAGTTCGAGGCCAGCCTGGTCTACAGAGTGAGTTCCAGGACAGCCAGGGCTACACAGAGAAATCCTGTCTCGAAAAACCAAAGTAGGAAAGGATGGGGAGGAGGAGGAGGAGGAGGAGGGGGGGGAGGGGGAGGAGGAAGATGAGGGAGGGGGAGGAAAAGAAGAGGGAGAAGGGAGAGGAGGAGGAAGAAGAAAGAAGGAAGAAGACAAGAAGGAGAAGGAGGAGACATTTCCTTGGGCTGAGCATGAGTAGGAATGACATTTGAGAGCATTCAGTCTGTGTTTCCAGATGGTTGAAAGGACATTGGAAACTCTGGGGAGAGGAAGAAAAAGAAAGGAAAAAAGAAAGAAAGAAAGAAAGAAGGAAAGAAAGAAAGAAGGAAAGAAAGAAAGAAAATATCTATTTAACTTAGACTTCCATGCAAGTGCAATTAGCCATTTGAGGGCAGTGTCTCAAAAGATTACCCATGAGCATTTTCCCAGGAGGCTTCTGGAAGATATTTCTCCACCAAAAAAAAAAAAAAAAAAAAAAAGGTGAGTGAACCAATGTGGCCTGAAATCGACACAGCTGGTTCGGAGGCCATGCAGGCTGAGTGGAACCTTGTAATTGTGGCGAGCTGTAGACAGACAACCAGCATTACCTCAGCCTGTCTTCAGTCCCCTTAATAGCCATTCATTTACCGACCTCCACATCTGACCTAACATCTTTGAGCTCTAGGTAATGCATTTGGGAGTGTTATTGCCTAGAGGACCACTAGATTCCAGTCCCCAACACTAAGAATGGTAAAGACAGCGTCTGACACCTGTAGGAAAAATTTGTCCCTTCCTGGTGTCACCTGCTAACTTCAAGGCTTCACCAGTAAAGTGTTTGGTATAGGAATTGCTTCATCTTCTGTGGCTCTTAACGTTCATGTGACTACTTCTATCATGCAGCGTGTCATTTGGGGTTGCTGCCCTGTTCTGTTTCTGCCCTCAGGGTATCCAGGCACTGCTACTTTCAGCACAAGGGCCAGAATGGAAGTTTATCAGCATGGGTTTGCAGGATCTCAGCCGGCTTGAGTGCCGGGGAGAAAAAGCCTTCTCTGGGAGGTTTCCAGTGAAACAGCTCTCCTGTATTGGAAGTAACAAGAGCTATATAAACTTTGGGGAGCCAATAGGGGTTTGGGGGTGAGTGTTTATCATTGACTGATGCCAAGGTGCTGGGAAGGCTTCAGTTGCAAGAAGGGCAACTCCAGATGCTTGCTGGACATGTCCTTACAGGGATAGAAGAAGTTAAAGCTGTAATTTGGCCACCAGGCTACATGGCTGCCTCTGGGGTGGCAGAAGTGGGGGTCATACAGGCTTCGTGCACTGGAGCATGCAGGCCCAGAACAGAGACAACATACACACCATACACACACATCCCACATACATACCACACACCTACCACATACCACACACGTATACACACACACCATATACTAATACACACACTTTATACACACATACCACACACACAAACACCATACATATAACACAAACACACACACACACACACACACACACACACACACACACACACACACACACACACTCAGAGCTGAAAAGAGATCAGCATGGGGCTGGAGAGATGGTCCAGGAGTTAAGAGCACTGACTGCTCTTCCAGAGGTCCTGAGTTCAATTCCCAGCAACCACATGATGGGTCACAACCATCTGTAATGGGATCTGATGCACTGTTCTGGTGTGTGTCTGAAGACAGTTACAGTATACTCACATAAATAAAAATAAATGTTTTATTTTAAAAAAGTGATCAGTGTGTAAAGTGCTTGCTACAGAAGCATGAAGACCTGAGCTTGCATCCCCAGCACCCATGGAAACACCTGGGCATGGTGATGCCTATCTGTAGCCAGAGCCCTGGGGGATGGAGAAAGAGGGGGATCCCACAGCCTTACTGGGCAGCCAGTCTAGTCAAAATGTCAAACTTCAGCCAGGCCTGGTGGTACATGTCTTTAATTTTAGCATTTGGGAGGCAGAAACAGGTGGATTTCTGTGAATTCAAGGCCAGCCTAGTGCTAGAGTTACAGGTCTGTATTGAACTTTCTACACGGATCCTGGGATCCGAGTTCAGGACCTTGTGCTCATACAATAGGCACTTTATTAACTGAACTATATTTCAATCATAGAAAGATATTTATTTTTCCCCTTTTTATTGTTGTTGAGACAGACCTGCTCTGTATAGCGTTGGCTGTTATAGAACTTTACTCTGTAGAACAGGCTGGCCTTGAACTCAGAGATCTACCTGCCTTTGCCTCCACAGCGCTGGGATCAAAGGCATGTACTATCATCAGGTCTAAGTATAAATGCTCTGTCTCACATAATAACAACAATAAATAATAATGTCACGACACCCCAGATCAGGAAAACCATAGGCAGATGCCGAGGAATCAGAAAAATTTTTAATTTTTACTAAATTTTAAATTAATTACTTTAAATTTTATTTTCTTTCTTTTTTAAAGAAAGATTTATTTATATGAGTACACTGTAGCTGTCTTCAGACACACCAGAAGAGTGAGTGCACCAGATCTCATTACAGATGGTTGTGAGCCACCATGTGGTTGCTGGGAATTGAACTCAGGACCTCTGGAAGAGCAGTCAGTGCTCTTAACCACTGAGCCATCTCTCCAGCCCTAAACTTTATTTTCTTGAGGTAGGGTCTTACTACACAGGTCTGGTTGTCCTGGAACTTGCTACATAGACCAGGCTGGCCTGGAACTCAACTATCTGCCTGGCTCTGCCTCCCAAGTTGTGCTGATTAAAGATGTTCACCACCACGCCTCGCTGAGTTCATTTTTAAGGTCAGCATACAAAGTGATAGATTTTGTTATTGCTTTTTCATAACAGGCCTGATTCATTATAATTCGTTTTTAATCATGCCCTCCCTTCTTGCACACCCCATCGTCCCTATACCCCCTTTTTGACTCCTTTTCTCCCCCCAAATCATCTTTCTTTCTGCTTTAGAATGATGTGACTTTAAACAGGACAGGGCTGAGGCTGGGAGTTGAAGGAGTGAAGACTGAGATAGTGGTCTCTACTCCATGCCGGTCCTGAGCTCATCGTGACCCTTCCGCTTCAGTCTCCCAGCATGCAGGGCCACGTTTGCCTTTGAATCAAGAAAAATAAAGATTAAAAAAATACACACACACACACACACACACACACACACACACACACACACATATGATGGTTTGTATATGCTTGGGCCAGGGAGCGGCACTATTTGGAGGTGTGGCCTTGTTGGAATAGGTGTGTCACTGTGGGAGTGGGCTTTAAGACCCTCATCCTAAGCTTCCTGGAAGTCAGTATCCTGCTAGCAGCTTTCAGATGAACTCTCAGCTCCTCCCGCACCATGGCTGCCTCTCTTACACATGTCGAGGTTGAGAGCCACTGAATTCAGGAGCTCTTTCAGTGAGCGCAGGGAATGCCTGAGAGTCAATACGTGGACAATGAAGGTCTGGAATCAGGACCCGAGGCTCTGCTTCTGGCGCCTGGCTCACAATGGCAGAAAGGGAGGTACTAGCCGCAACAGGGATCGTGGTTCTCGTGCCCTCTAGTGGTCAAAATAGCTCTATTAGCTCCTGGCTGAGACGCTAATTCAAGCAGCTCTCTGCAGTGCTTTTTGGAGCCTTTATAGAGTCCTCCTTACCCGCTCCTCCCCAAGCTCAGCTGGACCACACCTTGCACATTGACCTTATAATAACCTGAGCAGGGCTCACACAGGCTATGCCAATTAAAAAAATTATTTACATGTGTGTGAGTGCATGCCGTGTGTGTTTGTGTGTGTGTGTGTATACATACATACAAAGGCCTAGAGGAGCGGTATTGATTCCCCTGGAGCTGGAGTTACAGGTGGTTGTGAGCCATCATATGGGCGCAGAGAACCAAACCCAGGTCTACAGAAAGAGAAGCGAGTGCTCTTAGCCACTGAGCTATCTCTCCAGCTTGACCCATCTCAATGCCCCACCCCAGCTTGTCACTGGTCTGTCCTAGTACAATCTGAAGTTCTAGACCCTTTGCCCTTCCCTCCCCAACCCCTACCATCTCACAAGTTTCTTATGTGTGTGTTTCATTTTTATGGTTTTTGGAGCAATGCAAACTCCCAGTTTATTTTCATAAAAGAAAATAGAATTACAACTGCAAGACAAAACAACAGCAACAACAACCCTCCCAAAAAACTGTTAAATGCTAAGTGAGTGCTGTTTTCCCAAGATTATTTTCTGAACTTTATAGGCACACATAGCATGCATTTGTTTTCTCTGTCTCTCTCTCACATACACACAAAGATAAAAATAAATGCATAAATAAATAAATAAATAAATAAATGGATGCTGTCTTAATCAGCTATATGTATGTCAATCTATTACCTAGCTGTAAAACATGGTCTTATAGGCATCACTGTAACAGGCCAGTGGAGAATAGCAAGCACCCCCATAGTCATGTCTGGTGACTCAAAAATGACCTTGGTTCACTAAGGCCTGCCCTGGCCCTGACATCTGGCTTCTGCGGGAGGAGAGGCCACAGAGATGTAATGAAGTTTTATGAACCCTGTCCCTGCCACCTCCTATCTTCATGGGCACACCTCTCTTCGCTGTGTGGTGTTTGCTGTCAGACTCCCACAAACTGAGAGATGAGGATTGGGTGCGGACTGTTCCATCTCTGCCTCAGGCTGTATTTTCCCAGAGATTAATACTTTATAGTAAGGTCTCCCTACTTTGTCTCCTCCCTTGAGAGTTGGGCCAGTCCTAGAGAGGTGAGGTCACTTTAAGATAATGTACTTTTTCTCCCCAAAAGAAAAACAAAATGTACAGTTTAAAGAGAAAAAAAAAACCCAATAAATTTAATACTGTATCCAAGGCTTGAGCTGGAAGATAGACAGAGATAAGTGCAGTTAAAGACAGTCCTTGTGTTTTCTGTTAGGTGGCTGGTCACAACAACCACAAAAACAGGTACCACATAGAGACCTGGCTCACATTTGTCCCAAAGCCAAAGTGACATAGAGTCAGGGAGATGAAGGGCTGTCATTTGCTCCTTCATCTCCCAGATCTCCATCTGTTGTCAGCCTCAGATTGAGCTACACACTTGTTCCTATGAGGAGCAAGATCTCTTCTTCAGAGCACCCAGTTGGTTCCCAGCACACACACTGGGAGGCTCCCAAATGCCTGTGATTTTGGTTCTAAGGGATCCAGCTCCTCCTTCTGGCCTCTGTGTATGTGGGCACACACACAAATAATTCTTTTAAAAAATAATAAAGTAGGCTGGTGCGATGACTCAGAAGGTAAGGACAGTTGTTATCAAGCCTGAATACCCCAGTTGTATCCCTAGCACCCACATGGTGGAAGAACAAAACCAATTTCTCCAAGTTGTGTGTTGACCTTCACACAGGTGTTCTGTGACACACACACACACACACACACACACACACACACAGAGAGAGAATAAATAACTGTAATAATACTTTTTAAATAGAAGGAAATAAGACAAAATGGAGTTCTTTCATGTAAACATTTATTCATTACCAATCTACTTGTTCAGTTATTATATTTCTTTTTTTGTGACCCGCGCAATAGCCTCGCCAGCAAGAACGCACGCGGACACACCAGGATCCTTCTGCAGCAAGCTTTATTGCAATAGAGAGAGGAAGACCCCGAGCCCTGAACAGGCGCTGCTTATATGCACCCTAGAGTGGCGTGTTCACTTCTAATTGGCTGCTTGCTCATAACCTCATATTACGCCCCGGGTTGGGCAGTGATTTGGTGCGCTTTCACCACTTGCACAATGCGCAGTCCACTTATTACTTGCGGGAGCACCGGATGCCAGCGCCATCTTGTAATGGCGAACATTGTCACCGCTCACCGCGGCTCTCTACATCTCCCCCTTTTTGTTTTATAAAGATGGAACTGCCTTTGGCCTATCTAGCGTGGCACCAATCAAGATTCGAACTCAAGCTCGATCAAGCAAACTCCATCTTGGGGGAATAAGCGATCAAGAGCTTACAGCCCGAAGATTCTCCCTTACCCTACCAGGTGCAGTGGAAACAAGTCCTCTGGGTGCAAGGGCTAAGGGGATGTAAAGAGGAATTGACGCCCATCCCTGTGCAATGGAATATAGTTCCCAGGAGTGCAAGGGCTGTCAACCTACTATTCAGGTACCACAGCTATTCAGGCAAGGGCTGGCTGGACTTAGACCTCTCATCGACCCAGTGCAATGGGCTGAACCCTTGGGGTGCATCGACTGAGGGTCTCAATCATCAATTACTTTCTTAGCATAGATAGCCAAATTTCAGGGGATGATCTTGTTCCAAGGCTGCGAGTGCTTGGGTAATAACAACCTTGTCATGTTTTTGTTGGGCTCTGAGTTTGCAGACCAACCATAACATAAGCACTAATCCACAACATAGGGCTGCACCAAACAGACCTACCCCCGCCCACTCTTTAAAGAAAGAAAAGGCTGAAGAAATCCAGGAGGAGAGTCTTTCAGTCAATGACAGGTCCACTCGTGTCGAGTTGATGGCTATCACTGCCGCTCGCAATGATTCAAGAGTCACATCACATCCTTCTGACCACTTTCCTGCAAGGTATAAAGATAATTTTCTGGACAAGTTAGCTGCTCGTGTTTAATTATCATATTGTACACTGGGACCTGGAAAAATTTCCAGAACCTCTGACACCACTAAATATTCCACAATTTGAGGTGAGGTTTCATGATATTGTTTGGATGTGACTTTGTTATTAACCACATAGGCACCCACTCCTGTTTTTGACCCATCTGTATAAACTACCATTCCATCTAGGAGTGGTTTCTGAGATACAATACGTGGAAATACAATAGCTTGAGTTAAGGCAAATTGTAAAATGGGATGTTTGGGATAGTGATTATCTATCTGACCATTAAAGGAAGTGACCAACACCGCCCAAACATCAGAGGTAGCAGTTAATATTTGGACTTGATGGGCAGTATATGGCACTATTAAAACCTTAGGTTCCCTTCCAAAATGGGTAATGGCTGCTTTTAGCCCACGAAGGGCAAGCCGAGCAACTGCATCTGGATACCATTCAATAATCTTTGCAGGAGAAGCATTGGGATGAATCCATAACAAGGGCCCATCCTGCCACAACACAGCAGTTGGTAAGTGTCTAGTTTTAAAAACACATAAGCCAAAGGCTTTGGTTTCATCTATGCGTTTTAGCTGGGCATCTTGTAAGGCATTTTCTACCACTTGTAGGGCGCGGCTTGCATCCGGTGTTAAGGCTCTTGGCGAGGAAATATGAGCATCCCCTTCCAAAATATCAAACAAAGGTTTTAATTCAGCAGAGGGAATTTTCAGGAATGGTCTCAACCAATTTATATCACCCAATAATTTTTGAAAATCATTCAAAGTGTGCAAATGGTCTCTGCGAATCTCTAATTTCTGAGGAACTATTTTTTCTGGGTAAATAACTGTCCCTAGAAAGGAGCCAATTTCTGAAATTTGAACTTTCTCAGTAGCAATATGCAGGCCCATTGTCCCAGGGTTTTGAGCAATAAAGGGTATGAGGTTTGTAAAACAACTAATTCCTTATGGCACATAAGAATGTCATCCTAGTCACAAAGTCTGAGAATGGCTCTTGGGGGTCTTGTAATATTTTTGTTAGGTGTCCCCCAGACTCCCCTTTCTTAGGAAGTGCTTTCTATGCCTTGATAGAGGCAGCCGAAATCTGGGTATATGTCTCCCAATCATAATTGGTTTGGTTATTGGCATATGGTCCCTGTCCAGTTAACAGGTCAAAAGTCCACTGTCTCTGATTGCCCTCGGTAGTAGCATTTAATTTCGCCTGTGACTGCAAAGCATCATGTCGCAGGGCTTTCCATTCCATATATTGTCCCATGTTGGGGAGTGTGGCCTTCACAGTGGTTTGCCAATCTCCCGGAGTCATAGAAAAGGTAGCAAGCCTCTCAATCTGAGCAATTGTAAAATTAGCATTGACTCCATGGCTACGGACCGACTCAACAAGTTCTTTAATTTGAGTATACTCCACGGGTGTGTGGACCCGGCCCCCATCAACTGCCTCAAACACTGGAAACGCTTGTCGTAATTTCTTCTGTTCATCTTTTGAAAGGAAAGAATCTGAGCAGCAGCCGTCCATGTAAGGTGGAGGGGCGCTAGGGCCAGGACTCGTGAGCCAGAAAGGTGCAGCTCCCTTATCAGTCCTTCTTGGCCCCTTGTGCGAGCGAGTAGCTCGTCGCTCGTCTGGGCGGTGCCTTTCCTCCTCTAGGTGGACCTCCTCCGAGGGGCTGAGTTCATCTGACTCGGTATCACTGAGTCCTAGAGCCGCCAATTTCTTTACCGGAGGCTCTTCCTTTCCTTAAAGACTTTCTCCTTCTTTGTCTCCTTCTCTCCCAGGGCGTCCTTTCCCTTATCTCTCACTTCCTTGGATCCAGTGTCCTCAGAAGGGCCTTTTTTCTTAGACATGTCTTTTTTCTTGTGAGCTCCTAACCTTTTATCTCGCTCCGTTTCTGGCATGCTGTCTTGTAGCTCCTCTAGTGCTCCCTGTCCAGATACTACCATTGGGTGGCACTCTTCATCCTCCAAATGTGATTTGACCAATTTCCACAGCCCCATGGTTCCTACCCTCAACTTTCTGTCTCGTCGCTCTCGTTCTAAATCTCCCCTCAGGTGAATCAACACCAGCCCTTATGAAAGCAAAATGAAACTAAAAGAAAGAGAGCGAGTCCTATCAGAATGATAATAGAGGCCTCAATGGCATTAACTAGACTGGGAGATGAGAGAAACGATTCAAAGCCGAACGTGCCTCTCGGAGCTTACCTTGGTCCTGCAGTTCTGAATCCTTCTCTGCGAACGGAGGGTCTTCTCGGTACCGGAAATGGTGAGGCTTCCCGGGTTTCGGCACCAGCTGTGACCCGCACAATCGTCTCGCCAGCAAGAACGCACTCAGACACACCAGGATCCTTCTGCAGCAAGCTTTATTGCAATAGAGAGAGGAAGACCCCGAGCCCTGAACAGGCGCTGCTTATATGCACCCTAGAGTGCCGTGTTCACTTCTAATTGGCTGCTTGCTCATAACCTCATATTACGCCCCTGGTTGGGCAGTGATTTGGCGTGCTTTCACCACTTGCACAGTGCGCAGTCCACTTATTACTTGTGGGAGCACCGGATGCCAGCGTCATCTTGTAATGGTGAATGTTGTCATCACTCACCACGGCTCTCTACACTTTTTGGCTATTTTTTTTTTGAGACAAGGTTTGTCTTAGAATTCTATTGCTGTGAAGAGACACCACAACCATGCAACACTGATAAAAAGAAAGCATTTACTTGGGGCTTGCTTACAGGTTCAGAGGTTTAGTTCATTATCATCAGTGCAAGCAGACATGGTGCTGGAGAGTTAGCTGAGAGCTCTGCATCTGGATCTACAGGCAACAGGAAGGCAGCCTCTGAACCTGGCTTGGGCTCTTGAAAACTCAAAGCTCACCTCCAGTGACACACTTCCTCCAACAAGGCCACACCTCCTAATGCCTTTCAATCAGGGAGTTCCACTCCCCGATAACCAAACATTCAAATATATGTGTTCATTGGGACCATTCTTATTCAAACTACCAGAATAAGACTTAAGACCATAGTAAGACTACCAGGGTCTTACTATGTACCCCAGGCTGTCTGCAAGCCCACACCAATGCTCCGACTTCAGCCTTCCGAGTGCAGGCATTGTGGGAGTGTACCATCACATGCAGCTCGGTGGTTATTGTATTTCTCGTTTTTATAAATATGCTGCATGTCGTGTCAGGGAAACGCCAGTTGCTGCCTTTCCACAGAATTGGTGATGAAGACTTGGCCTCATGTACATTGTTTCCCAAGGTACTCTAGGGCCCGGCAGCCTGGTCTGGATGCTCTGGATTTTATGTGCTAGCTTTGGGAGAGAGCATTCATGATCATCAGTATATTTGACTGTAGTGATGAGGGCCTCATCTCCTAGCACTGGGTGTTTGTTATCTACTTGGTAGTGGCCAGGGAGCCATCTTCTCTGGCTCAGCATGTATGGTTCAGGTGTTTCTGGGTATAGGATCTCTGAGGCCAGGGGTGTCCATGATTGATAATGGAAGCATGATGTCAAGCATGGCTCCCACGGGCTCATTTACTTGAACACTTAGTCCCCAGGTTCCAAACAATTGGTAAAAGAAAAGGATTGGGAGGTGTGGCCTTGTTGGAAGAGGCGTGTCACTGAGGATGGGCTTTGAGGTTTCAGAAGCCCAGGCCATTCCCACTGTGCTTGCTCTCTGTCTTGTATTTGTGGATCTGATGTAAGCTCTCAGTTACTGCTCAGACCCATGCCTGCCTGCCTACCTGCCTGCTACCGTGCTTCCTGCCATGACGGTCATAGACTCTAACCCTCTGGAATTGTAAGCCTCCAAATTAAAGTCTTTCTTCTATAAGTCTCTTTGGTCATGGTATTTTGTCACAGCAATGGAAAAGCAACTAAGACATGTGGCAAGTGACCACAGTGACTAGAATAGAGTGTTGCAGATCAGTGGGAAAGGGACCTGTTCTAACTGCACATATGCTGTGTTCCTTTGGAGGTAGCCAAGCAGGAGCCAGAGTTTGCTGGACTCATTAGGCCCTTCCATCTTTTGTCCCATAACTAGGGGGTCCCTGGCTGAGCAAGGGCCCTAAGGCTATGAGTCACTGCTGGCTTTGTGTGCTGAGTATTTCAAGGCCACTGTACTTCTTTCTGACGTTCTCCATAGATGGAGCGCTGAGGTGAGTCAGCCATTCCCCAGCACCATATACAAACGAGGCATGGTGATGCATTCCTGTAATCCCAGCACCAGTAATGTGGGAACATTAAGATTATCTTCAGCTACACAGCAAGTGTGAGGCCAGCCTAGGCTACATCAAACCTTGAAAGAATGAATAGTAATGCCCATCCCCCATAAACAACCCTATACACCCTTTCTTTCTGTAATGCACTCAGAAGTGCCTAAAGTGTCAAAATTATGTATGTCGGATGAGGCATATACTCAGAAGTGCTTAGACGAGATGTGTTTATAGCAATCATAAGCAAGGTAGCATTCCCTTTCCTCATTGAGTGCTGTCTTTGTTGAGGCTTCTATGGCTGCAGCAGAATACCACAACCAAAGCAAGTTGAGGAGGAAAGGGTTTATTTGGCTCACTTCCATATTGCTGTTTATCAGCAAAGGAAGTCAGGACAGGAACTCAAGCAGGGTATGAACCTAGAGGCAGGAACACATGTAGAGGCCATGGAGGGGTTATGCTTACTGGCTTGCTTAACATGGCTTGCTCGGTCTGGTTTCTTCTAGAACCCAGGACCACTAGCTTAGGGATGGCACCGCCCATAGTGGACTTGACACTCCCCCATCAATAACTTATTAAGAGAATGCTCTACAGGCTCGTATACAGGCAGAAATTATGAAGGCATTTTATTAATTGAACCTCTCTCCTCTCAGATGACTTTAGCCTGTGTCAAGTCGACATAAAACTAGCCAGCACAAGTGGGTAGTAGATGAGAGTCAGCTGAACCGGAAGCCTAAGATGCATTGGATAAGCAACTTGACAGGAGGCTGGAGCATGATTCAGTCAGGAGAGTGCTTGTCTCACAAGGAATAGCACCTTAGTTCTTGCCCTCATGGCTATTTTAAAGAGCCAGGCTCGATGACATGCATTTGAAATCCCAGTGCTGGGGAGGCAGAAGCAGGAGAATGCTCAGTCAAGCCTGTTGTTGAGCTCTGGGCCAGTGAGAGACCTTGTCACAGTGGAGGTGGATGACATTCCTGAGACTAACAGCTGAAGTTAGCCTCTCACCCCTGCACATACCTGTATCCACACACACACACAGACACACACACACACACACACACACACACACACACACACACACACACACGGACATTTTCCAATCAGTTCTTTTACTTAATACATACATATATGTTGGCATGCTTTTGTGTGTGTGTGTGTGTGTGTGTGTGTATGCGTGTGCTCTGTTTTGTTTTCTGTAAATTTGACACAAGTTAGAGTTTTCTGAGAAGAGAAAACCTCAACTGAGAAAATGCCTCCATCAGATTGGTCTGTAGGCAAGTCTGCAGGAGGACTTTCTTGATTGAGAATTTATGTGGGAGGCCTCAGCCCACTGTGGGCGGTACCACCCCTAGGGCAGATGGTCCTGGATATGTAAGAAAAGTAGCTGAATAAACCATGGGGAGGAAATCAGTTAGCAGCATTCTTCAACGGTCTCTACTTTAATCCTTTCCCAGGTCCCTGCCCCGATGGTTCCTCTGATGATGGATGACATACAACCTACAACCCAATTACATCCTTTCAGCTCCACATTGGTTTGGGTCATGTACTTTATCACAGTCATAGAAAGAACACCAAGACACAAAATAGTCTCCCAAGAGATACCTGTGAGGCAGCAGATCAAGACCTTACTCTCAGCATCTGGCTGAGTAGTTGCTCTGCTCTGGTTGGTCTTGTCGTTAAGGTCTGGTCAGCCATCTCTCTAAGGCTTCTCGTCCTTTGTGCTGCAGGGTTCCCCCAGCATGTCACACACAGGCTTGTTCTGTGACATTCAAATAATACATAAGAACTGGGTATTCTAATAGATGGGAGGAAAGTCAGTCGAATTTGTTCAGCCTCATCAAGAACGTTAACATTTTGGACTTGCCAAAGAATTACACATACATACATATTCACGTGAATAAGACATCTTCGGCACAGGGCATGCTTCCCTGCCTCCTATATAGACCCTTGGGAGATTTTTTTGAGTAGCTTCTTAGAGTCTGATGGAAAGTGACTCCTGCCAGGAGATTCCTGTCCCTCTCACCTAGCTTTGTTGCACAGGTTTCTCAAGTGATGGCTCATGTAACTGGAGGTGTCTGGCCCGGGAGGGTGAAGGGCAGACCAGAGCATAGACTTCTGACCTTTTGGTGGGCCTACCTCTTCTGCTTTCTTCACAATCTCCCCCTAGTGTCCACATCACCCTGCTTCAGGAGCCCTGACTGCTTCATTCTGGCCCTGGAGATCCATTTGCCTGTTGGCTGGATCTACCTGAGCAATTCTTGGGCAAACCAAAGCTGAATTTAACAGTGCGTGTAACATCTCTGGAATCAGCCTCCACTGGGAGGCCCTGGACACTATGCTTTGAGGTACCTCTTGCACCATGACAGGGAATTGAGAGTGTGGGGGGCGGGTGGTGGAGAACAGGTGTTCTATGAGCCCATCTCTTTCACCTCCTCTCTTGGCAGGGGCGGGTAGCTGAGAGCATTGGCAGACCCAGCCTACAACTATGGGATGTGGGTCATGGCCAGGCTATTGTGGATACTGTCTAGGCAATACTCACTTCATCAAGGTACTATTCTTCTAATTGCTCTTGTCTTGGCCAGCTTTGGTTATGGCTACTGGTGCCAGAAGAGCCAGATTCCCAAGAGCAAGCTAAGCAGGGTCAACATGGCTGGTGGAGAATGGTAAAAGAAGCAGGAAAAGCCATTATCAAAATTGATATATCCCCAGCCAACTATGCTTATACCCACTAGGAGAGATGTCTTAGTTTTGGCCAGTTGGCTTGCCCTAATTGTATGGGAAGGAACTTTCAACACTGACATTTTAAATGAGCGATTCAGACTCCAGGATGGTACCACTGGATTGACCGTGTTTGTTTTAAAAAGCATCCCATGTACCTGAAGGAGTTCTTGGTGTCTGTAGAGATATTCTTCATGGTAGGCCACAGGGTGAGCTACTACATTTTCACTGACAAACCTCACAGTGTTCCTCAGATCTCCCTCTAGAATGGAAGGAAAATGGTCATCTTCCAGATTCCCAGGACTCCTGGGAGAACTCCTCCATGCTGTGAATGGAATTCATCAGCATTTATTCCCAGCAACATTTTTGCAAGGAGGTGGCCCATCTGATGTGTGGACATCAGTTTCCAGTACTACGTGGGTGTGGAGATTCTCTCTTTATTTGTGATTCTCCATTCCAGCTTCTACATGGTCAGTTGGGAATCATTTGACTATGAACGGCAGTCTCAGTCACAAGCTTACATTCCAGAGGATGAGGGGGACTTTTACTACACAGGGTCCTGATTTGAAGGGTCAGTGGAAGAGGTATACAGGCTCACTAAAGCCTCTTGCCAGATGATAATAACAGACAAAAATCAATAATATTGAGGCCATTTGTTATGACGAGAGTCATCTGAACAAGTGTCTACCACAAGCTTACCAAGATCTCTCTTCAGAGTATATGCTCACTGAAAAGGTGGCAGAGGAAAGTCAGCTGAATTTGTTCAACCTCATCAAGTTCGTTAGAAATGTGGACTTTCCAAAGAATTACATGTACAGTACACATGAATAAAGACATCTTCAGAAAGTGTTAGAGAGAGGATGATGACCACTCAGCCCTTGTCATCCTCTTAACAGGCTCCCTTTCCTCTCTTCTTAAAGATTTATTCTATGTGTCTGAGTGCCGGAATGTGTGTGCACCACATTTGAGCAGATCCCACAGAGACCAGAAGAGGGTGGCTGACCCCATGGAACCAGTGTTAAGGATGTTCGTGAGCAGCTAGCTGTGTTAGTGCTGAACCGAACTCTGGTTCTCTGCAGGGGCAGCGATTGCTCTTAACCACCAATCCATCTCTCTAGTCCCTGCACCCCCAGCATGCTCTCTTCATCTAAAATCAGTTTGACAGACAGGGTAGCCCCATTTCTTTTCCCTGAATTCTGAGAAAAGTTGCCAACATCTCCCATTAAAGCTCCATAACATAGCCAGCCAGCCAGCCAGGCACATTAACACACACATGTACGTTTGCAAGTGTACACACACACACACACACACACACACACACACACACACACACTTAGGGAGGCCAGAATCCATAGTCCACATGCAGGTATAGGTTTTTGCTCTGACACCATCAAACTTCTCCAAATCCCCTGAGGATGAATGAGATGTGTAGTCTCAGCTTGACATAACATACCAGATATCAGAGATGAAATTGTTCAGGGATTAGGGGAAAAGTCTCCTAGACACACAGACTCTTGGCTCCCTTTCCCCGATGTGTGTTCTCTGCCGCCCTCTCCTTTTGAACAAACAAATGAGTACACATTTATTTTTAGATTCTTTCTAAGCTGGAAATATCTCATCATGTGTGGAAGAGCATGATTTTGGTAGAAGACTTTCTAAGCTTTGGCAGTCTCTCTGTCCCCGTGCAGCTGTTGGCCAGGAGGAAGGCAGGTCCCCTGCATTCTCCCAGCCTAGTCTAGTTACTCATGGTCCAATGTCGATGCTGTGGTTTGTCCATTTCCTGTCAGGAAAATTGTACTTGTAGCAAATAGGGAGTTTGTATTGTCATGAAAGCCCATCTTTTAATAGCTAAAAATGATATTTAATGGGGCAGCAGAGGTGGCTCGGTCAGTAAAATGTTCACTACACAGACGTGAGGACCTCAGTTATCCCCTCACATAAATGAACAAACAGCTGCACAGGCAGCCATATTGACATTTTATGGGTGTAGCTTCCTGTCATAGAAGGACCCATCCTCAGAACAGATGTCCTGGTCCTCTGGCCCCTCTTTCGTGATATTCCCCAACTGTTAAATGATCCCTTGTAGATGCACACAATGGGTCTAGCCACCCCACATGGTTAATTATTCTCTGTGATAGTCTCCATTTGCTGTAAAGAGAAATTGCTTTGATGAGGAAGAGAGCTACTCTTTGCTGTTGTTGGTTGAGATAGGGTTTCTCTGTGTAGCCCTGGCTGTCCTGAAACTCACTCTGTAGACCAGGCTGGTCTCAAACTCAGAGCTCTGCCTCCCTCTTCCTCCTGAATGCTGAGATTAAAGCTGTGTGCCACCACCTTCTTTATGTAAGACACCACCAATTGTCAGAAGTGGGTTCCATGACCCCAGCTTCTTAGATATTGGGCTAGGCTTATGGTATCAGGCATGAATTCTCTTGAGAAAGCTGTAAGTTCAGCTGGACAGCTGTTGTTGCTACCAAGATACGAGGGCCACTATTGCATCTGTGGGGATATCTTTGCAGGGCAGTCATAGCTGTGGCTCATGGGTGTCACAGCTAGGCAGGACTACTGATTGCTTTTTCCCCTTGGGAGCTTGCATGGTGCCTTCTGGTAGTAGGGAGGAAGCTTCCGGGTCAGATCCAGCTTGATTCCTCCAAGCCCTGTGTGCATGTGCATGTTGTCTTCTGCAATAGGGGGTCGCCTTTGCATTTTGGGAGGCGACCAGGGGCAACAGTAATTGTCTCTTTGGGGAGTTCCTTATATTCCACTTGACCAACAACTGAAAAGGGGTGTTCTCCTTGCTTGGTACTGGGGGTTAGTTAGACAATCTATGTTACCAGAGGGGGCGTGGCCAACCCCAGCAGCACAATTTCCTTTAAACTCTATATGTATGTGTGCACACTTGCTTTATCTCTCTCTCTCTCTCTCTCTCTCTCTCTCTCTCTCTCTCTCTCTCTCTCTCTCTCATACACACACACACACACACACACCACGTATGTATAACATGCAATTTTAGGTAAACATGAAGTCATGTTCCCTGTAGCTTTTCAAAGAGACTTGGTGATTTTTATTTCTTTCTCTTCCTTCCCTCTCCTTCACCACTGCCTTCCTCATGCTCACATCTAAAGCCAACCCTCATTTTGCCACCCCCTTCCACAGCACCGATGTCCTATAGCCTCTTCTCTAGAGCTCCTCCTCCACCCACCACAGTCCCTTCTAACGTTCCTGGTTTCTATGGTCCCTCCAGGTTATGGACTCACATCTGAAGATTTGAGCTGGGAGCCACAAATATGACCCAGCATGTGACCTTTGTCTTCCTGGGTCTGACTTATGGCGCTTAGTGCAAGTTGACATGCCGAGGTGAATGGGGGAAATCTTACAAGGCCCTACCCCTAGATGAAGATGTACAGTCAATAATGACTTCTGGGAGGGGAGAATCAGTCTGGCCCAGGGACGAACCCTCTCATTGGTTATCCAACACCAAGTGATCATTCTTCAAAGCATGTACATATAAACCACACTAAATTAATCCAGTAAGATGTATTTACATATTGATTCATTTGTGTGTGTGCATGTGTGTAATGATAATTAAAGTAGGGGAGGCCATTAATTACAGAGGGAGTAGGAGGGAGGGAATAGAGGGGAAATTATGTAAATACAATATACATATATGCGATTTGAAAACACTACCATGTTCTTGTTCTAAGGGGAACAAGAGGGTTTCTGGAGGTCAATGACTGACCAAGTCCAGCTGAATTTGTGAGGTCCAAGCTCAGTAGGAGACCATGTCTGAAAAAACTAAAGTGAGAAACACACACACACACACACACACACACACACACACAGAGAGAGAGAGAGAGAGAGAGAGAGAGAGAGAGAGAGAGAGAGAGAGAAATTTTTATGTAAGACCCTTGTCATACTGGCTGCCCTAAGGGCAGAGAAGTTATTTTTTTAGGTTCCTAATACATTTAACAGTTCCAGGTCCCTCTCAAATTAAAGAAAATATTTTATGTGTTTGAGTGTTTAACCTGCATGCCAATAGTGTGCACCAGCTGGTGAAGGTCAGAAGAGAGTATGGGAACCCATGGAACTGGAGTTACAAATGATTGTGAACTTCCATTTGGGTTCTGAGAATTGAACCTGGGTCCTCTTAACTGCTGGGCTGGGCCATCTCTCCAGCCTCCAGTGTTTAGCTTTAATAAACATCAAATTGTCAGGTTTCTCTTTTAGGCCTTCTTCTTTCAATGTTATATCTAAAACAATCACCCCTAAGTCTGATATCACTTTGAGTCTTTCCTTTTGTAGAAGGTTACATGATTTTATTCTACATTTTTATACATTTGAGTTAATTTTTGTAAAGAAAAAGGTTGGCTGTTTAAAAATATTGTTTTATTTTCTTGTGTGTGTGTGTGTGTGTGTGTGTGTGTGTGTGTGTGTGTATGTGTTTGTGCACATGAGTGCACTGCTTGTAGAGACCAGAAGAGGGCAGAAGAGCCCTGGAGCTGGGGTTGCAGACAGATGGCTATGAGCCTTCTGACCTTAAGTCTCAGAACCACTCAGTCCCTCTGGAAGAACAGAAAGTGCTCTTGTCTGCTCTTTACCCCACTTCTTCCCCTTCTACCCTCATCCCCCCTCCACTCTCATCCACCCTCATCCCCTCCCCCTCCATCCTCAGCTCTCCTCCCATCCTTGCCCCTCCCCCTCCATCCTCAGCCCTTGCCAGCATCTTCCCTCATGTACACTGTGAAACCTCTAAGAATACTCTGTTCATTTTTATTATTGTTTCTCTGTCTTTTTGTTTTGTTTTGTTCTGTTTTGGTATTCAATTCTTTTGAAAGGACGACATGAACCCCATTTGTCTCCATTTTAGGATCATCCCCGACTTTGAAAGGAAAGTCACCAGTCCCAGGAACTAGGCCATAGGTCACCAGCTCCAGGAACAGAACATAAATTCCAGGAACAAAATTATAACCCTCTCCATCCCCCACTCTCTGCTCCCAAGAAGCCTGGAGATGACCACAAGAATGGAAAAATATCTTCTCTCAGGATGGGTCATCTGTGCTGGGCAGCCCTATCTCATCCTGTGGTTAAACATTCATTGACATGGAAATACTGACCACTGACCACTTACTTGGCACAAGCCAATCAGTAGCCGACCCCCGTGACCTCCCCAGCACCCACCAATGAAATTCTAGAATGACCTAATGTATTTTTTAAGTATAGAAGAGCTAACATAGTAGCCAATCAAAATTGTACTAATGTTACTGCTTGGTTCCTAGAGATTACCCAATCCTTCTAGAAAATTCTCCTAGCCCTGCATAAAAAGGGGCCTGCAATCTCCTTGGTCATCACCGTTTTGATGAATGGTTGAACCCCACATGCTGATTGTTTCTACAGAACAAACACTCTTTGTCTTTTCCTACTATTTGAGTTTATTTCCTACAGCGATTTTTCAGACTGTTACACTTTTAAGAGCTCTGTTGCCAAAGATTTATTTAATACATTTGCAGAAGTTAATTTGCAAGCTTTGTATTGTGTTTATCAAACAATTTGTCTATTATTACACCAATGCCATTTCACTTTGATTGGTATGGCTTATTGTTCATCTCATGTTGCATGGGGAAATTCTCCGACTCCCTTTTTGATATCATGTATATAATTAAGGCAGATTGCTTGCCTGCTTGTGGCCACTAATGGGCCAGCCATACTCCTCCTTAAGGTTAGAAACTATTTAATCACAAGGTCAAAATAAGTTTATTTCTGTAAAACATGGATTTGACCAGATCTTGACCCATTTTCTGGAATTTGACATCTTCTACACCCTATACTCTGAGTTCTACCCTGTTAAGATGTTCTGCCAAATAATTTTGAAGTGTTCTGCCAAGTTGTAACCAAAGACTCTTGAAAATCTCCTACCCTTGCAGTTTTGGGGCTAATATAAACCCGACCTTCCCCTATGTCCAATGCTATTTTTTCTCAAACCCTACTTTATGGAGACAGCCCTGACTGATTTGACTGAAAGAATTTGGGGAATGATCCTTATGCTTATTTGATAGGATCTACACCACAAAATAACTCACCCATCCAGGGAAGCGCAGGGATTGGGTGAGGAGCCAGATGCCCTGCTATGTAAGGCAGCAGATAAATTTCAGGCCAATTTGAGACCCAAGAGTGGAAGTGTAGTATCACACACCTGCATCTCAACACTTGAGAGGTGGAGGGTCAGGAGTTCAAGGGCAGCTTGGGCTATATAAGATAATGTCTCAATAAATAATAATAATCATACAAAAAAGATATATTGAAAAATGTTGATCAAAACTATATGTACATACTAAAGGCATTTTCCCTCTAAGAATACTCAATTTCAATTCCATCATTTTCATAGAGAAATTTGTTTATAGCAGCAGGATCTACATTTTGATATGGATATCTTCTTTTAGGTGCAATTATCAATTAAAAACCTTTAGGTCAAATGTGTTTCTGTATCAAAGACATTTTGCATATATTAAAGCACTGACTATGTACAGTTGAGACAGCTGAGCTAACAGATACTCGGGGTTACTGTCCCACACCCAAAGTCTGGAGGGTTAAGACCTTGCAAGAGTCTGCATGCAGCTAGACTGCTGCAACAAACAGATGGCAATCAAAACCAAGGTGAAGCACAGATGTTCCACCGAGCTAGGGACTTTCATGGTGGGGCAGGAGAGGGGGTGGTGGCAGAGGGGAGGGCGGGGATGGAGGAGGAGCGTAGGAAATAGGTGCAGGAACGGAACAGGTGCGGGAGATCTGCCGGAAGAAACGCTAGTGAAATTTCTGCCGGAAATAGCTAGTGAAGAGCTATTTGTGTGCTTCAGACGCTCGGGTGAGTGGGAATCTGAGAGTGGTACTCTGCCCTGCCACAAGTAGGAACAGTACAGACAGAGCTCAGGAGCCGGGAGCAGGACACGAAACTGGAACCGGAACAGAAAACACAAAGGGAAGCAAACAGCGAGGTCCAACTGCCAAACCCCAGCTTGGCCGCCCGAAGCTGGACTTGCAGGCGCAGAGTGTGGTCCCTGTGTGGTCACTTGAGCCCCACACCACTTGGAGATTATTCATATCGGCAGGCTCCTTGTTGCTTCCCTGCTTGGGAGAGGGAGCTTTTTTCTTCCCACGGACTGTGCCCTCGCCCTACATTGCTCACAACAAAGTCTCAGAGCCAATTTCTATAAGAGTTCCTTGGTTTCTCTCGGGTTGGTGGCTAGTCTCAGCTGAGATCTGACCCAGACTGTCTAATCCAACAGATGGGCATTCTCTGTGTTACCCTTGCCTCTTTTTTAGGTTTTTCAACTTTTCTTTCAGCAGCACTTTGTAACAGGGTCAGCAAACTATGGCCTATGGGGTGAACTTTGCTCCTGATGTGTGCATGTGTATTTGTGTGTGCTTGTTTGTGTGTCTTGTGTGTGTGCTCGCATGCACCGTGCTCTCTCTCTCTCTGTGTGTGTGTGTGTTTGTGTGCATGTCTATGCCCAAGCATGTATGTGTAGAGAGGTTTACAATTCATCTGTCATTTTCCATATCATTTATTTTTGACACTGTGTTTGTCATGGCCCCTGACTGGACAGACTGGTTGGCCAGTGAGGTTCCAGGACCCTCCTCCTCTGCCTCCCAGTGCTGAGTTTTAGGCTTGTGCTGGGAGTGGGTCCCAGAGTTTACACATGGTAAACAAGTACTTCTTATGTGGGTGCTGGGGAATCTGACCTCAGGAATCCATGCTTGCACAGCGAGCACTTTACCCACTGAGCCATCTGTCCAGCCTCAAGGATGCTAAATTCCAACCATTTGCTCAGAGCTATTGGAGATAACAACATAGCTTTAGTTTCTAATTGCTATGCATGAGGAATTATATCTATTATTTTAATTTTTTCAAAGTCTTTTAATGATGGTTCTTAAATGTGTAAAGCCCACTACCCACCAGAGATGGTGAAAAAGAAAAGATATGGGGGAAGTGGACCTGTTTAGAAAGGTTCTTTGGAGTAACTCTCGTCTGTGTTGTCTGGAAGTCAGCAGTTCAGTTCACAGCTTGGCAGCAGCAGTTTGATCCACTCATAAACGCTTCATGGATATGTATAGTCAGGTTAGCAGCAGCAGTGGCATGACCTAGCAGAGACAGCCAGGCCTCAGGCTCGGCTTGAGTCAGCAGGAGGGACCCAAAGGGACACCAGGAGAAGTTCTTGGCATGCCTCTTTCAGTAAATCAAAGATCAGTGAAGATGAACGACCCACGAGCATCACACAGCTAGCTCTATAAGCAAGCCAAGCTCAGACTTCATCACTGTCTGTAGAGTTGAGTTCTATTTATACTCCCTCCAAACATCACGTGTCCTCCATGGGTCTTACCTCAGCAAGTGTGTCTGTCTCAGCTGACATGCTGACATCACTCTGCCAATCAACCCTAGTCTGCAGAAGCGGCAAGAAGTCTCAGCATGCCACCAGAAGTTTTTTTTTTTTTTTTTTTTTTTTTTTTTTTTTTTTTTTTTTTTTTTTTTTTTTTGCCTTTCTCTCCTGAGAAATGGAACCCAACTATGCAATGTAAGGCGGGCCAATACATATGTGTTGTCAGCAAAGAATCCTTCATCACGTGTCCTTTCACGTGCTTGATTTAGCAGAACATTCTTTCTCTTGTGTCTGCTTCAGCAAAACGTTCCTTCATGTGTTTGCCCCAGAAAAGCATCATCTAACATAACTGACTTTCCAAAGAACCCTTAAATTTCCACTTCATATATCTATCAAGTTTTGTAACAGCTTTGTGGAATTATAATTCATGCTTCCTGCAATTCAGAAAAAACACGGTACTCACTGGATATTAGTGTATGCATGCATAGCTACTGACATAATTTCAAAACATTTTGTCCACATCCCAAAAGATCTGTATATATGTCCTCTTTTGGCTGGTGGCTGAAACCGCAGCAGAACGTAGTGGCTATTCACAGTTCTCTATCATCTCCACAATGGAAGTCCATAAACTTACCTCTGATGTGCCTCTTTGAGACTCTTTCCCTGCAACATACACAAAGACACCCAGAGATGCTGCTGCCTTCCAACTGTAAGAGGACCAGTAGGAGGGTGCGTGGCTGCAACTGGAGGGGCCTAGGCTCTTTCAGGGGGTACTGTGAGCACCTGATGCCATTTCTAGAAAAATGCTTTTTGGTTTTTTATGACAGGGTTCACTGTGTAGTCCGAACTGTCCTAGGACTCACTCTGTAGACCAAACTAGCCTCAAATTTGGAGATCCACCTGCCTCTGCCTCTCCCCTGCCAGGATTTAAAGGCACGTGACCACAGCCCAGCTAGAAAAAATGCTTTTGCTTAGCTGCTGGATCCTGCTTCTTATACTAGAGGAAACTGAGTGGGTGACTGATGCTGCACTTCCAGCACTGATGAAGGTCTAAGCAGGGTATGGAGGTGTCCTGTGTACTGTGCTGCTGTTTACTGTGCCCACCGTAGAGGCATGTTTCTCCTGAAACACAAATATTTCACCCATGAGGTTGACTCCTTCAAAGATGGAAGTTGCTTGGCCTAGGTTTACCAAAAGCTGGAATAGAGATGTCCTCAGAATGTGTGTACTGTGTGCCTTAAAGCAGATGCACTCTCTGTGGTTGGAGCACCAGAGGTGATCTGAATATAGTTTGGCATAGAAGTATCCTTTAGCACAGATATGGTTCTTTCTCCTTCCATTGTGCTAACGTCTGCCCTGGAGGGATGTGGTGCTCATGAACAGTCATAGCTCTAGCCACAAGCATGGTGCTCCTCTCACGGCAGGGGATGTGGTTTCCTGAGGGTCTGTCAGAACACAGGGAGAGAGATATCTTGGAGCTCATGTGCCCTGGCCTGGCAGGTCCCAAGGCCCTGTTGTACCGTATTTGCTTTGAATGAGTTGAGCAAGGCTGCTTTTCCTCCAACTTGGGACAGAAGGGCCTTGAACCTTTGGTT
This sequence comes from Arvicanthis niloticus, assembly GCF_011762505.2. Taxonomy (NCBI): domain Eukaryota; kingdom Metazoa; phylum Chordata; class Mammalia; order Rodentia; family Muridae; genus Arvicanthis; species Arvicanthis niloticus. Next base: position 9,570,265 of record NC_047658.1, read on the forward strand.
CTCTAGAAATATTCTAGTCATGTATCATGTGCCTTCTCCTAGGGAGATAGACATCTATTCACCCAGGTAAAAGGGCAGCACCGACAAACCAAAAAAAATGATTCTGCCCCAATGAGTGCAAATGGGTTACTCTTAGGCAGCCATTGCCACCAGGAGGCCCCCCATCCCCTGTGACTTAGAAGCAGCATCCAGAAAAGTCCCGCTCGGCAAATTGTTCACCTCTGAGAGAGTAGCAACTGCAATGTCAGAGAGGGGAGTGGCCTCAAGAGGGTCTCATAAAATGTCACCCTGTCCCCCACAATGGACCATTTAAAGGCCCCATCTCATGAGGGTCGTTGTGGGTCATCATAACATCTGCTCCATGGCAAGATGGTAATGTCACATTCGACCTGGAGGAGACAGCTTTACCAGGTCAGGTGTGTCTGAGGTGGTCCACCTGCTGACAGGAGCAGAGGTCTCTCCAGCACAGGGTAGAGCTGGTACCACTCGTTCAAGCAAGTGGCCCCGAACAGCTCGGCCCCTTTATTTATACAGAACTTCAGAGTATTCAAACACATACAGTTTCAGATTTTTCCTTAATCATTATCCAAGAATCTCAACAAGTACTTATGAAAATTCATTTTAAGTTCCGCTTGTCTCCTGGTAGACAGTGATTAGCCTTTTCCCATATCTAAGCAGTACAGTATTACAATCCAAATGATTACATCATAGATAAGCACACCTGGATATTGGAAGCCAAAATGATTTAAGTACTGTACTGCAAGCCAAATGATTATATCTAGCAAGGCACATCTAGTTTGTGCATAGGCCAGCAGCAGACATGCAGTTTCAAAGTAAAAGCCAATTAGAATCCAAACAAACTTTTAACAGGAGTATATATAACCTTTGTGTTTTATCACCTTCTAATTCAGTATGTTCACAGTGCGTTGTAAGCTGTCTTTATGCCATAATCTGTTTGTGTTTTACAGTATGGTCCTGCCCTATACAACTTTCCTATAAAGAGCAGAGACTAACAATTAACACTTTTTCATTCATTCATACTGTTCTTTCTTTTGTATAAACTCTTACCGAGGGCAAAGGTGGCTCTATCCAACATATATTTCTTTCAAGAGCATAGTAAATTTTACTTACTAACTTATACTAAGAATGAACTAACTTGTCCTGAGAATGAACTCTTTACTGTTGACCTTCAGGCCCTATTTCTTTTGGCCCTATCTTATCTGAGTTTTGAGTTTTCCCTCTCTTCAAAGTATTGGCATGCTGGTCCTCAGAAGTAGTTGACATTGCCAGGCCCCTTCCTTTTTCCTCATTTATTCCTAACAATTTTTGAGACTACCTCTCCTCTGTGCAGCACCACCTTTGTAAGCTCCTAGGATCTTGGGCTCTCTCTCACTTTTAAGCAAGGATAGCAAGGATGTAAAGAATTGTAAGATGGGCCAAGACACACGGAGGTGACTACTTAGGTGGCACATGATGAAAGCCACTTTGGCCTTCGCTTCTCCTGAGGGGCTGTACATCTCTCAGACGCGTTCAGACTGTGTCATTGTTCACGTGCATCACTAAGGGAAGAGGAAGGATGTCCATGCCCACCACACTCACCAGATAAACATGGAGCTCACTCTCAGGGGTAATGCAAACTGTGAGACAGAGAGGATGAGTCAGGACTGAGGGGTCGTGCCAGATGCAGCGGGGAGATATTTGCTAGAAGCAGGGGTGTTAGGAGCCTCGGTGAGTGTGACAACATTCGCCATTAAAAGATGGCGCGGGCATCCTGTGCCCCCACAAGTAAACAACTAACTATGCAGGGGCAAAAGGCAAAAGGGCGCCAAGCCACTGCCCATCCCGGGGCGTAATATGGGGTGATGAGTGAACAGCCAATCAGAAGTGAACACACCACTCTAGGGTATATATAGCAGTGCCTTTCCTGGGCTTTGGGGTCTTCCACTTCTGCTGATACAAGAATAAAGCCTCACTGTAGTAACTACCCGAACACCACCTCACGTGTCTCTTTCACGGGTGAAGGGGACTCGGAAAGGGCACGGAACATCTGGTGCCGAAACCCGGGAATTTCAAGGCGCCTCGGAGACCCCCTGAGATTCGGGGCGGGTTAAAAAACTACAGGATCGAGGTACGTCTCTGAGAGATATGTTTGGGGTGGAAGCCTTCGTTGCGAGCGGATTTTCACCCATTGCCGCCGCTGCACTAGTTGGCCTCTTGCTTGTGTTGCTTTTGCTTTTAGCTTATTGGTGTTGTGAAGATCCAGCTTGCAGCACAGCTATTAGTGCGAGTCAAGAGGTTTCAGGAGAGGTCCACTCCAGGCTATCAGAAACAGAGCATGTTAGCCGGCATCAGGCCAAAGAGCCTGGGGAAAAAGATAAGGCCAGGGAGCCTGGAAAGGAGAAGCAGGCAAAAAAGCCTGGGCAACAGAGGCAGGCCAAGGAGCCTGGTCAAAGAAAAGAGTACTCAAAAGGAACAGGGGCCACTGCAGGGCCTGTTAAGGTTAAGGACCCTTCACTGGCTGGTGAAGAGAGAGTGGAGGTCAAAAGGACCCTCCTATACCCCATTAAGGAGCTTGCCGCCATAGGCCTTAGCAGCTCCGAAGAAGAAAGCCTACAGAAGGAGGCAGCTGCCTATGCAAAAAATAACCATTCTGAGACAAGACTAAGAAAGACCTTGAGTCCCTCGGCCCCGCCCTTGCCTCCGACCTACGCCCGGGCAGCGTCTCTAATTCATTTCTCAGCCCAGGAGATCAGAGACAGCTACAGCTGGCATTTTTGGTCTTTGAAGAGGCAGAAGGCGCCCGTGTTCATGCCCCAGTAGAGTATAGGCAGATCAAAGAATTAGCTGAGGCAGTACGCACATATGGAATTGGGGCTAATTTTACTGTATCCCAAGTGGAGAGATTAAGTACAGCTGCTATGACGCCAGGAGACTGGCAGGACACAGTGAAGGTGGTACTTAACAATATGGGCCAATACCTAGAGTGGAAGGCCTTATGGCACGAGGCACTGCAAGCACAAGCCAGGATTAATGCAAACACTGAGGGACAACAATTATGGACTTTTTACATGTTGGCTGGAGTTGGCGTACACGCGAACGACCAGACCACTCATCCCTGGCAGGTCTACGCACAGATAGCATCAGCCGCAATAAAGGCATGGAAGTCTCTCCCTAGGAAGGAAGGCAGTAATCTTTATTTGTTCAAAATAACTCAGGGGACCAGTGAGTCCTTCTCTGACTTTGTGGCCCACATGACTGAGGCAGCTGGCAGAATCTTTGGGGAACCAGAGCAAGCAATGCCAAAACTGCTGTCAATTCCTACCTGTTCCCCATACCAGAATTAACCCTCGGGGAATTAGGCCATTACAGATCTGGCAAATGGATGTTACTCACATCCCATCCTTTGGCAAATTACAATATTTGCATGTCTCCATTGATACCTGTTCTGGAGTTATGTTTGCCTCTCCATTGACCGGAGAAAAGGCGGCCCATGTTATTCAACATTGTCTCGAGGCTTGGATTGCCTGGGGAAAGCCTAAAATCCTTAAAACTGACAATGGACTAGCCTACACTTCTCAAAAATTTCAACAATTTTGTCGCCAAATGGAGGTGACACAGCTGACTGGTCTTCCTTACAACCCTCAGGGACAGGGCATCATTGAGCATGCTCATCGTACCCTTAAAACTTATTTGATAAAACAAAAAGGAGAAGTTGAGGAAGCTCTACCCACGGTGCCATGGGTTACTGTTTCTCTGGCACTTTTTACTCTCAACTTTTTGAATTTGGACAGTCAGGGCAACACGGCGGCTGATCGCCATTGCCTGAAACCAACTAGGCCAAAAGAAATGATAAAATGGAAAGATGTTTTGACTGGTCAATGGAAAGGCCCGGATCCTATTTTAATAAGATCCAGGGGAGCGGTTTGTGTTTTTCCACAGGAAGAAGACAACCCATTTTGGCTGCCAGAGCGACTGACGCGGCGACTTACGGTTCCTGAAAATGACCCCCCCCCCCAAGGATTCATCTGCAGACGCTCTCAGTTCTCACTTGGACTCTCCTAAATTGGGTTCCTAGTATATATAGTGAATTTAGATGGCTATCGTATCTGCTTTTCCAAAACCTATGCCCTTGCCTTCTTAAAAGGCGCCACTTCTGCTAAACAGAATTTCTCCTATACCTTTAACTATACCGAGTGAATTAATGCCTCACTCCAGTTTGTGTGTATCCTCCATTTCTTTTCATCTTATCCAACCACTCCTTTAATACGTGTACCAATGTAACTTGCTTTATGTCCCAGTGCTGGTCTGCTCTTGTGTATAAGCAGGCCCTAATAGCCAGTATACCACAATAGATCCCTATCCCAGTTCAGACGTCTGGGACCTTGACTTTATTTAGATAGAAGAGAGACTTTGGCATTACTGCAGCCATTATCACTGCTATTACCATCTCTGCAGCTACAGCTGTGACAGCTCGCATAGCCTTGGCTAATCAAGTTACAACAGCTACTGTTTTTAATCAAATTTCAGAAAAGACTTCTGAGGCTTTGACCACTCTACAGAAAGTGGATGCACACTTGGCATCAGGCATTCTGTTGGTCAATCAGAGAGTTGATTTGCTCCAAGCCCATGTGGAACAACTCACAGATGTGGTTCAAATGAGCTGCGTGTCAGCAACCCCACATCTATGTATTACACCTCTGAGATTTATAAATGATACATTTATTCAAAACCATAATCTTTCTGCTTATTTACAAGGGAATTGGACTAGGGAGCTGGACCAGATGCAGCAGTGATTGCAGATCTGGATTTTGAGCCTTAATGGAACATGAGTGGATCCTGTTCCCCCTGGCGATTTTACTTCTTGGCTTACCTCTGCCTTTTCTTTCTTTCTTAAAGGGTGGGGATAAGTATGTTTGGTGCAGCCCTATGTTGTGGATTAGTGTTCATGTTATGGTTGGTCTGCAAGCTCAGAGCCCAACAAAAACGTGACAAGGTCGCTATCGCCCAAGCACTCGTAGCCTTGAGCAAGGATCTTCCCCTGAAATTTGGCTATCAAGGCTAAGAAAGTATCTGATGACTGAGACCCTCAGTCGATGCACCCCAAGGGTTCAGCCCATTGCACTGGGTCGATGAGAGGTCTAAGTCTAGCTAGCCCTTGCCTGAATAACTGTGGTACCTGAATATTTAGAGGTGTTTGCAAGTGGGTACTCGACAGGGAATGTTCCACGAGTGTGGATAGATTTCCCGAAAGTATGCCTGATTGCACAAAGGTTTGATGCCAAAACCTCCTCTCCACCCACGGACGGCCGCTGGGCGCTCCAGAGTGGAGGCTTCCTTTCCTTGACAAAAAGGCATCGAGATGGGTATGGGAAGTATTACTCATTGCACAATGACAAGAGAAGAAACCCATTACAATATCTCATTTTGCACAAAGGATCAGGCCTCTGCTTTCCCTCACTGAGTTGGTGCCACGCTTGATAGGCAAAAGGCTGTTCCATCTTAATAAAATTGAAAGGGTGAGTGTGACAACATTCACCATTACAAGATGGCGCGGGCATCCTGTGCTCCCACAAGTAAACAACTAACTACGCAGGGGCAAAAGGCAAAAGGGGGCCAAGCCACTGCCCATCCCGGGGTGTAATATGGGGTGATGGGTGAACAGCCAATCAGAAGTGAAAACACCACTCTAGGGTATATATAGCAGTGCCTTTCCCGGGCTTTGGGGTCTTCCGCTTCTGCTGATACAAGAATAAAGCCTCGCTGTAGTAACTACCCGAACACTGCCTCACGTGTCTCTTTTGCGGGCGAAGGGGACTCGGAAGGGGCTCAGAATACAGGGACCTAGAAGCCATAAGGAACTGGAGTAGATGAGGAAGATGATGAATGGAGGAGACAAATGAGTGAGAGACAGCTGTCCCAGAAGGCTGGTTTTGTGTTGTCTGCTTCTGAGAGTGCAGTAAGATATTCGAAGCCCCTTCACAGTCGCAAGTCCAAGGCAAACCTCACTCTTTTAAGGAAGTATGTGTGCACACGTGTGCATCTCTCTGTGTGTGGGTCTCATTGTGTGTGTATGTTTATGTGTCTATGTGTGAGTGTGTATGTGTGTGTGTGTGTGTGTGTGTGTGTGTGTATGTCTAGAAAAGGTGTGCCAGGAAAGGGAGGGAGGGAAAGGGCATCAAAACAAAGGATGAGAACATGGTAGCTCAGCTCTGGGATTTCCTAATGCTTATACTCCTGTTGCTCTTTGCAGAGGGGTGGCACTTGGAGACCGTACAAGATGCTAGATTCCAGGAGTCTGAATATCTATCACCTCCATACTCCATCATCAGGTCCACATTCTCCTCAGCACCTGAAGTCAGAGCCAGTGATTCTCTGTGTCTTCTGTCCTGGGATCATCAGAGGTCAAAGCTAGGGCTGAAGCAAGGCTCATAGGAGGTCAAGGTAGGAGAGATGAGGATGGGGCAGTGGGTCAATTCTGGGTACCACTGCTACTGCTCTATCTAGGCAGCTGCCATGGCTGCAGCCAATGAGGTACTGTGCACTTAGGTCCAGGGAGTAGACCAAGCAGCACGACTTGGTGTTCCATTTCTGTTGCCTCCATGGAGCACACTACTTAACCGTTTAGATCCCCTTCCTGCTGGGTAGCTCAGCATCATCACACATGAGTTCCTCTAGGCCCTAAGTCCTAAAGTCTTCTCCATGGCTGCCCTAGAAAGGCATAAGTTAGGAGCCTGCCTGGCCAAGATGTCAGGGATTCTGAACACAGCAGGGTTGGGCGATGACTGGGTGACATGATCTACCTAGATCTGTCCACAACAGCTCTGCCAGGTGTTTATCATTGCTTCCTTTAACAAATTTAAGTAATTATAAAGAGTTATATATAAATAATTATTAAAAGTTGGAGGCTTGCTTGGGTCACCTGCATGGCAGTGACAGAGACTGGGACTTGAGTTCAGATGCTCTAATTCCATACTTTGTACTCTCTTTGATCCCAGCATTTTGGGAGGATAGAAGTTGGTGTATCTCTGTGAATTTGACACCAGCCTGGTCTAATAGTAAGGTCCAGGCCAACTAGCCCTCCATCGTGAGACCCTGTCTCAGAAAATATGTTTGCTATGGTTCAAGTGTTTGGCATTATGGCACACAGCACTGCTTTGTCAACTGATGCAGTCCAGAGGGTTCCAAACTCTGGCATGGACAGAAGGCACTTCCCTGCAAAGTGGGCCTCACAGTGACCAGCGACTGTTTATGAGCCGTCTTCTCCCAGGTACCAGACAGAATGACGTATTAAAGGAATCTCAGGTCTCAGCCTAGACTTAAAAATTAACTTGTCCAGAGACACGTTCCGGGAGAAGCACATTCAAAAGACTTACACATACATTCCAGGAGAAGGGCCCAAGATAAGAGAATTGAAAGGTTATCCGGAAGCTGGGCCCTTAGCGCAATAAACCTGTGTAAACAGGAGCTATGGTAAGATAGACTTAGCTAACACTCATTGTCATAAGATAATGTTGCCAAGAAACTGGGAGTGGCTGTTTGAGGTCAGCCTTTGTGGTTATCATTGTCTAAGAGGTGATTGTAAAACTGCCCTTGTGAGCCCTATGAAAACTGTATAAAAACTACTCTTAGCTTTAGCTTGGGGTTCCTCTAGCCTGTGTGCGGGGGGGTGGGGGGGGTGGGGGGGGGAAATCCCAGTGCACTGGATCAATAAACCTCTTGCTTTTGCATCAAACACCCTGTCCATGAGTGTTTCTGGGGGAGCATGTCTTCCCGGTTTGGATCTTAGGGTCCAACAGTATCTGTGTGTGCTGCATGTACCCCATTTTAGAAGTGTGTGCCCCACGAGCTTCAGAATTTATAATAATAATAATAATAGACTTACCTTCAGGATTCTGACTGAAGTGGGTCATTTACCAGTCTGAAAAGTGTGCTTTTCACACTGGTTACCCTTGGAATTGTCTTGGGGCTGGAATGCACAGGTCTGTGTTAGGGTTTCTATTGTTGGGAAGAGACATCATGACCATGGCAACTCTCCTGAAAGAAGGCATTATCTGGGGCTTGTTTACATTCATTATCTATTACCGTCATGGCAGGAAGCATGGCAGCATGCAGGCAGACATGATGCTAGAGAAGGAGCAGGCAAGCAAGAAGAGACAGAGTGAGCCAATGGGCCTTGCTTGAACTTCTGAGACCTCAAAGCCCACCACCAGAGTGACACACTTCCTTCAATAAGATCACACCCCCTAATAGTGCCATGCCCTGTGAGCCTGTAAAGGCTATTTTCATTTGAATTACTAAATTCTACTCCCTGGCCCCCAAGGGCTTGTGGCAAAATGCATTCTTGACCAAAAAAGTCCCCATAGTTTACCGCAGTCTCAGCACTGCTTAAAAGTCCAAAGTTCAAAGTCTCTTTTGAGATTGATGCAGTCTTTTAACTGTAATCGCCTGTGAAATCAAATAAGAAAGCAGATCACATACTTCCAACATGCAATAGCACTGAATATACATTACTGTTCCAAAGGGGAGGAAAGGAAACATAGTGAGGAAATACTGAACCAAAGCAAGATGGAAACTAGCTGGTAAACTCCAAACGCCGCATCTCCATGTCTGATGTCAAAGCAGTGTTCAGATCTCCAACTCCTTCCAGCTTTGTTGACTGCAACACGCTTCAGAAGTGGAAACTTAAGGGTTCTTTGGAAAGTCAGTTGTGTCGGATGGTGTTTTGCTGGGGCAAACACGTGCAGGAGTGTTTTTCTGAACCAGACACAGCTGAAAGCATGTTCTGCTAAAGCAAATACAGGGAAGGATGTGTGATGAAGGCTACTTTGCTAATGATATGCATGTATTGGTTCGCCTTAGACTGTGTGGTTGAACCATTTGTCAGGACTTCATAGAGACAAAGGGCACCTAAAAACTTCTGGTGGTGTGCTGTAGTTTCTTTCCACTTCTGCAGACTCAGGCAGATTGGTAGAGTGATATCAGCTGAGACAGACACACTTGCTGAGGCAAGACCCGTGGAGGACACGTGATGTTTAGAGGGAGTATAAATAGGACTCAACACACTGTGAGAGACTTGCTTGTAGAGCTAGTTCTGCAATGCTTCTTGGTCTCAAGTCTTTGATGATCTTCGCTTAGCTGAGAGAGCCACACCTGAGAAATTCTCCTGGTGTTCCTGTTGGTCCTTGTTCTTCCTGGTGACTCCTGCCTGTTGGTTGCTGTCACTGCTGCTGCTATCCTGACTCGTCCAAACTGGACTGCTGATGTAGTGAGTAGATCGAGTTGCCACTGCTGACCTGTGAACTGAACTGCTGATTTCCAGACAACACAGATGGGATTTGCTCCAAAGAGCCTTTTCTAAACAGGTCCACTCCCCTTGTATCCTTTCTTTTCTACTACCTGTGGTGGATGGTGAGCTAGAAGGGATGTTAAAGCATTTAAGAACCATCATTAAAAGTAGGATTTGAAAGAAATTAAAGCTACAGGTGGCACCCCACCTCCAGTGATAGACTTCCTCCCACAACACCCTGACAGTGCCAATCCCTTAGAGCCTATGGGGGCCCTTTCATTCAAACCATCACAAGGTCCATGTGGCAAGTTCATCCACAGCCCATTTGTTGCTGTTGTTGTTTTTTGGGTCTCATGTTGTTATGATGGAACATGGCTAGACAACTGACCTACCTACCATTCGGCTACATCTCCTCTCCCACAGCCCCATTCTGTAATGTCAACACCCTCTAAATGTTTGTGATATGATGCATTCGTATATGATGATTCTTTAAAAGAGGATAGTAAATGCTGTCAAATAGTCTCCTCACAGCTCTGAGTTAGCATCACGGCTTGTCACACTAGTGTATTGTGCCCATTGCTTTCTGATAGTTAAACCAACCCACAGATGCTTTCCTGACACAAATGTCATGGTAATGCTAATTCTCAGAAACACAAATACTGAATGTTTTCTCTTGTGTATGAAACCTTGATATTGCAAACACACAGGCACACACACATGTACACACACATATACATGCAGATATACACACACATACATACATGCACATACATGCACATGTATACACACACAGAGAGAAAGACTTGAGATGACTATGATCTAGAGAATGGTGAGAAAAGCAGACAATAGGTAAATATTGTCCAAACATGTGCTATTGTTGACTGTAAATGCCAAGTGACTACTATGTATATCATTATGCATATTGTATTAGTCACGTCATCCAACAGTCAGTGGCAGGGCTGAGAATAATCCTAGCTCTGACTCTGATCCTCTTGCTAGGTCCAACCACACATGTCGCTTCTCGCCGTCTCCCAAGATCTCTGTCCAGTCACCAGATACTCTCCCCACACCATACAGACCCCAGATACAAAGGGCTGAGTCATGGCTGCTTTAGTAGCATCTCTGTGATAAAGACTGATTTTACTTATGGTTTTAAAAACAGAACAAAACAGGAAGAAGCTTCAGTTGCAAAGACTCATTTCCATCAACAGTTTATTTTCAAACTCAACAGGTAACTGTATCGCTCTTGTTACCATTCAGATGGTGGAAGACAGCAAGATGAGCATTAGCATCAGATCTGAAATACCCCACCTCACCCAACCTTACCCCATCCCAACAATGCCTGTGCGCTTCAGGCTTGGACTCCAAGGCAGCAGATCAGAGGTGGGGATTTGGGGAAATGACTGGATGCTGAAGGCCTTAACAGATGACTCTAGTGATAAGTTCATGATGGGGTGGGCTGTTAGAATGTGGTATAGACTTTAGCATGCAGGGTCTAGTTGAAGGAAGGAGGCCATTAAGTCCCTATGAATGATAGTATTTTTTCTCCATAGCCTTGCCTCTTCTCTCTTGGTCTTTGCTTCCTGATGGCCAGAATCTAAGCATCTCTCATCTACCATGAGCCACAGACCTGAAGCAATGAGACTAAGTAATGATGGGATGAAATCCCTGAGACTGTGAGCTAAAATAAGTTGGTTTTTCCTGGTGCTTTGTAGAAATGATAGAAAGATAATGAGTATTTAGGGGCCCTCCCTGATAGGTGCTGGGGTTCCAGAAGGGCTTCTCAATCCTCTCAGAAGGGCAGCCATAGGTCCTTGACTCACCTTCTAATTCTCCTGTCCCTAAGATTTTAACAGAACTCTGACCTCATAGGCAATGATGTGCAGAACATCAGACCCATATCCTTTCAGGTAGAGAGAATCTCTTAAGTATTGTATAAGGATATCACCTGTCAATCAAAAGCTTAGCTGAGGCAGGATATAGGAGGTGAGAGTTCCAGTTGGGAAGGGGGATTCTGGGATAGCCAGGCATGGGAAAGTATTTGCCTAGAATTGAGGAAGATAGTACTTGAAACTGAAGGAAAGCTAACTAGCCGTGTGGCAAGGCATAGACTATTTTAAACTGGATAATTGAGCTATGAGCCAGCAGAAATGAACCAAAGCAATTGGCCTAGGCATTTATTCATATGGAAGAAGTTTCTTAATCATTCTTTTGGAGAACGTGGGTTCAGGTGAAAAAGCCCACTATCATGCTTCCAAAATTAAAACGTCCCCCATGAGAAGCATGCCAGAAGGAAGCCACATCTTTATAGGCCACGTTGTATTTAACCAGAGAGACTTTTTTCTTTGTGGCCCTGGGAATTGAACCTAGGGCTCCCACATGTAAAGTGTTGTACTTAGAAGTTCTGTTCTCCAGCAGCAAACAGAGACCATGACTGGGAGGTGAGCGCGCTTTACATGTCAGCCAAGTGTGGCACCATGGACAGTGCCACAGAACCTAGAAATGACAAACTACACACAGTCTTCTTACAGCTGTGGCCTAAGCCGGCAAAGTCTGAGAAGCTGGCTCTATGGTGGCCCTGAAGTCATAGCTGTGGCTTCAGTGCAGTGTAGAGAGAATTACCCAGGCCTGCTCTGCTGCTGTGACTGGCCACACTAATGACCAACATCTTTCTAAATTGTTCTTATGTAAAAGTAGGTTCTCACCATTTAGATGGAATAGTATACTTTACTGTCAGAACATGATATAAGAATAGAGTCACAGGTGGAGAAATCTGAGTGCCTCTGAGAAGTCACAGTATTATAACTTGTAAGCTGAAATGAACCCTTTCTTTCTCCAAGTGTGCTGGTGTTTTATCACAGCAGCACAAAGTGAACTAGGCCAGGTGAGCTGAGGGTACAATTACACATGAGCATTTTCTCTCAACCAATTGGAAGTGTGAAGCCGATGCTCACATTAGTAAAACGCATTTGAGACCTCAGGCAGCACTCGAAAAGACTGAACATGCCTGCAACTGACGCTGTCTGAGGCCTCTCTGGAAGACTTGGTTGAGGTCAGTCCAGGGATGTTTGCTGACTCTCACAAGCATTTCCCCATTTATCAGCATATCTTGAAAAATGTGTCTATTCAGAAGTTGCTTGTGCCACATGTACTCAGGAGAGAGGATCTTAGTGGGCTTGTTGTAAAGGAGATACTTGTTCAAGTAGCTTTCATCAGGCAGCATGACCTCGATGTAATGAACTTGGTCCATCATCACAGCCTGGAAACAGAACTTGGTGAGCCTGTAAATCTCCAGCTCTCGAAGATTAAAAGTCTCCCTCATCCTCAGAAATGTAGGCTTGTGACTGAGGCTGCCTTTCATAGACTAAAGATTCTCTTGGGAATCCAATGAAGAGAGGATGCAGTGTGCCAAACAAGGAGGGCATGATCTCCACACCCACAGTTGCAGAAGATGATGTTCACATGAGCACAGACTAGGTAGTCCACTTCCTTTTCGAAATGCTGCTGGGAAAAATGGCTGGTCATCTCTATTTGGTACACATACATGTCTAGGTGGTGGTTAGAGGCCTGAGTTTTCAGAATTATCATCTGCCTTCCCTTACAGGGCTTCAAGGTTGGAACCCTAGCTGGCTGGTCAGTGAAAACGTAGTACTTCACTCTGTGTCCTTCCATGAAGTATATCTCTGCACTCTGTAGAAACAGTTTTAGGAAGTCTATGTATTTCCTGTGGCAAAAACGACTAACCCAACAATGACATTCTGGAGCCAGAATTGCCAGTCAATTTGGAAAGTTCAGTCCCACACAGTAGGAGCCAGCCAAAGAGTCTGTATGGTGATGTTTACCCTGTTGGGTACAATCAGGTTTGATTAATAATACAACATCCTGGACACATCCACTATTTTCAGGAAGTCCACTTCTCTGTTATGCTGTCCTTGGCTAGACTGTGTATCTGCTTCTGCTTTCCCAGGACAGGACCGCATAGGTAAAAAGGCCAATGTCAGGGCCAGTAGGAATACAAAGGCCACTGAAAAATGTGACTGATACTTGGGCTCAGGTTTCTTCAGTGCTGCAGTCATGGCTGTCGCTGTCTCCTCCACGACATAAGGGTAACTTCTTCTGGGTAGGATGGGCCCAATTCAAGGTTGTGAAATATCCAAGGCCCTCCACACAGGAACACACAGCCTACTCCTCCAGCAGCCCTCCAAACTGCCCAGCACTGACCTGAGTGCCAGGAACCACATGGAAGAAGTCTCAAAATCCCAACAGAAATCCAAAAATGTCAGTTTCTGTTTCTGGTGTTTTCACAGTCACCACATGGCAGGGTTTGCTCATTGGATCTCAAAGAAGCAGCTGATAGGACAGACCTCAAGGATTCTTGAAACATGCTCAGGTGACTGGCTTAAAGGACATCACTGGTCAAAAGAAGGGACTGTGATGAAATCAGGGCAGGGCAAGTGTTATGGGTTCCACCTAGATGCAATACAACTCAAATATCGTGTCGCTGAAGATGACAAAATTTGTTGTAGTCAAGCAGCTACTGATTCATCAGGGTCACAGAGTAGACTCAGGAGCTGAACTGCAACACCTTCTCCCCACAGCCAGAATGTTACAGAGCTTTGAAGATTAAAAACCACAAACAGCTTTGCCAAGATATAATTATATTTTCCCCACCAACCAGGATTTAGAGATAGGGGATTTCTTTAGGAACCTGTCTTTTTTGTTCTTTAGGAACACATATCCTGTTCCCATTGGTGGTTTATTCAACGGTGGTAGGCTGACTTGCCTAGCATTCATGTCTTATAAGGATGTCAGTTACCCACTTACATATCTCTTTCTTCCAAGCAGGATGTTAGCTACCTAGGGAGGTCTTGGGAACATAAACTTTATTTGATCCCTATTCAAAATTGAGGCTTTACTCAAAATGGCTTCCTCTCCATTCAATCACTAATTTAAAAAAAATGCCTAATAGGCTTGCCTGTGCCCCAGTCATATTGAGACATTTTCTTAATTGGGGTTTCCTCCTTTCAGATGACTTTAGTTTGTGTCAAATTTACATAAAACTATTTGGCAAAACTGACCCAGAGGTCAGTTTGCCACCTTGACAAACACATCATCATTAAGTGACCACCTTTTCTTTCTCATTCATCCCCAAGATCACACATTAAAAACATAAATAACTTTAAAGTCTTATGGTCTTTACAAATCCAAACACATTAAAAGTTCAGTCTCTTTAAAGTATTCAGTCTTCTAAAAAATCCAAAATCCAAAATCCAAAATCCAAAATCTCTTTCAAAAGTTCAAAGCCAGATCACAGTTGCAATTAGATCCAAGTAAAACCAAATTTCTAAAAGTGCAAATAGCACAACATCCAATAACTGGGATTCACTTATAATTTTTGGGCTCCTGCAAGTGGTGTGGGTCAGTTCTCTAGTGCAGCACACACAGCTTGTCTTCAGGCTCTGCCTGGCTCTGTTGGATTCTAAGTATCCAAAACCAAGGGACACACTCCCCCAGAAATACACACAGACAGGACTCGCTGCAATTGTATGAGGTTTATTGATACTGGTGTATCAGGGCTCCCTTATATGCAGACAAAAGAGTCCCGAATTAGAGTTGGGGCCATTTTTATACCAATATTCACAAGGCTCATAAAGGCAGTTTTACCACTTAATCAATAACTACAAGGGCTGACTTTAATAGCCGTTCCCAAGCTCCATTTCCATTTCCATGCCCAGTTGCTAAGTAACTCAAATTTACATCTTATCTTTTTTTTCCTTCCCCCCCCCCCGACATGGTTTCTCTGTGTAGCCCTGGCTATCCTGGAACTCACTCTGTAGACCAGGCTGGCCTCGAACTCAGAAATCCGCCTGCCTCTGCCTCCCAAGTGCTGGGATTAAAGGTGTGCACCACCACTGCCCAGCTTTACATCTTATTTTTAAAAGAAGGTCAGCTTAAGTAGCTTCTGTTTACCCAGGTTTTACTGTGTTAAGGGCTCATAAACTCCTATCTTGGGTCTTTCTTCCTGGAACATCTGTTTGAGTCTTTGGAATGTGCTCTTCCTGGGATGTGTCCCTGGGGGAAGTTAATGTTTGAGTTTAAAACCAAAATCAGAGCTTTTTAAAAAATTAATTTTAAGTTTCTACAGCTCCACTCCACCACTGCTTCTATTCTTGCTGGTTGTTCCATGCTGCTCTAATCTCCAATGCTTCTGTCCCTTGCTACAACTGGACTGCACGTTTACCAACAGTCTCTCCTGGCTTCTCTTCAGGGACTCCCGCCCTGACATACAATGCTAAGCCTCCACTTTTCTCCATGACACCTCCATGCCTTCACAATCAGTACCACATGAGTGGCTCTTACGCTGCTAAGTTCAGCTGCCAGTGTGAGGTACAAACTTGGCTGCTTCTGGAACACAGTGTGTGTGTGTGTGTGTGTGTGTGTGTGTGTGTGTGTGTGTGTGAGTGTGAGTGTGTGTGTGTGCTGACACTGAGGAAACACTCCAGAAAACTTCACCTCAATGATACTGGTCTCTTCTTAGTTACAGCTGACTCTTCAGCCCCAGCAAACCAGCATCCATTGTTCCAGCAAAGCAAACTTTTTACTTTAGTGGATCTGGTCTCTTGATAACCATGCCTGATTCTTCAGCTCCAGTTTGACTAGCTAGAGTCTTCACACAAAAGGCCTGGCAGAGTCTTTGCTTCCCACCCCCCTGAAACTTCAGACCTCCATTGTCTGCACACCTCTCAGCAGTCAAAGCTCTGACAGGACAGCCTGCTTGATCATTCAGCATGCAATAGCTCTTCTAGCCCAAAGTTCCCAAGACAGAGCGCTGCAGAATATTTGATCACACTGTGAACCCTGAGATTATGCACTGTTTCTAATTGTGGTATGGTTCATCCTTAGAACACACCTTTAATCCAAGAGCTAAGTAAAGTCAACTGTAGATCAAGAGGCCAAGCAAGCAAGCAGCCAACGGGAAGTGAACATAAAGAAAGAGAAAGGAGGGTCTTTGAGTTAGAAGGTGCTTAAGATGGCATGAAGAAGGGCAAAGAGCCTTTTCCTTCTGGGCCCTTGGTGGAACCCCACTCCTGGAACCAACTCATTGTTTATGTTCGTCTTAGTTAGGATTACTATTCCTCTGATGAAACACCATGACCAAAACAATTTGTTAGCCTAGTTAGCTTCCACTTCCACATCACAGTTCCTCATCAACAGAAGTCAGGACAGGAACTCAAACAAGGTAGGAAAGGAGCTGATGCAGAGGCCATGGAGGGGGGCTGTTTATCTGATTGCTCCTCATGGCTTTTACAGCCTGCTTTCTTATAGAACCCAGGACTACCAGCCCAAGGCTGGCCCCACCCACAGTGGGCTAGGCCCACGCCTGTCAATCACTAATTAAGATAGTGCCCCACAGGTGGCAGACCTGGCAGCATGTGCTTTTATTTACTGACCAGCATTGCATCCTGAGTTTTTAACCCAACTGACCTGGAACAGAGTGACTGCTCTTCAGTGACAGGTTCCTAAGAAGGAAGATCCAAGTAACTAAAGAAGATAGGACAGGTGGGCTCTGGATGTCTTGCATAAGTTATGTCTTGTGCCGAGCAAGCTTATTAAAAAGTACAGTATCTTATATGCTATTTTCAGGGGAGCAATGGGTCAAAGTCAGCAGAAACTATCATGCAATGGGATCAAGTTACTGCAAAACTAATCAAATAATGTTGCTCATGGAGAACACCGGTTATCTCAAGTACAGACTGAGTACACACGACCTTGGTTCTGATAACCATAGCCTCGAATAGTGGGAAGAGTTGGGTTCTCAGACCCAGCCTTACAGCTCCCCCAAGGCCCTGGCCCCAAGCCATTATTGGCTTTGCTGAGCATATTCTGGTTTAGAGAAGGAACTGTGTTTCTTCCCCATACACTAGTGCCTCAGGAAAAGCCCTGCCCTTAGCACCCAAACTTCCAGTTATAACTTTTACTTGGAGAATGAGATCACTAACATTTAGAATTATTAAAGAAGGATATGTATTAATTCCTACTATTTTATTGACTCTGGAGTATTTGGTGTTTTCCCAATCCTAGTTTGTTTAGTTGCTATTGTAGCATCTCTATTTATCAGTCTCTCAAACAAAAAACTTCCTTCCATATCTTCTTTAGAACTGGCTTAGTGATCAAAACTCCTTAAGTCTGTTTTTAGCATAAAATGCTTTTATTTCTCCATCAGTTTGACAGTTTTCTGGGTATAGTAACCTAAGTTGACAGTTGTAGTCTTTCAGAATTTAAAATTTCTTTATGCCTGTCTGGCTTTTAAAGTTTTATTGTGCCATTGGGTGTTACTCTCATGGCTCTGCCTTTGCTGTGACAGCAGACATGGGCTACTTTGACATGGATTTAGGCCAATAGAAAGTCCTGGTCAGCACCTACCCTGGGTGGTCGGGACCCCAGTACCTTTCTGCTCCTTTCTCAGGGTGAGCTTTTAAACTGAAAAATCATATCTTGGGTTGACATACCTCACCAAGAACAGTTAGCTGCAAGTGGAGTGATAGAAGCTGAACAGCAAGATTAGTACATCTAGAGACTTTCCCAGAACTTTGTATGCCACTGGATGAGGTCTTTGTTCTCATTTTGGCAGGTGTCACTGCCTACATGCTGGGTTGCAAGACCTACATGGCGTTTCCATCATGGCGTCAGCTGTGCTAAGTTCTGGAGCCTTTTTAAGGCCTGGAGGCCAGTAATACCTTTATATGTAACTTAATGTTTCTCTCTCATGCCTCTCAATGCATCCTCTTTGTTCTGTATGCTTAGTATTTGTCTTAGTTAGGGTTACTATTGCTGTGATGAAACACCATGATCAAAAGCAACTTGGGGAGGAAGGGGTTTATTTCAGTCGCAGTGCCATGTAACAACAGTTCGTCATCAATAGCACTGAAGGTAGGACCTCATGTAGGGCAGGAACCTGGAAGTGAAAGACCCAGGACTCTGGTCTTTCGCTCTGAGAGACCCCCGTCACCAAAGACACCGAGACCAGGTATTCGGATGCAACAGCAAGAGGTTTTATTTTTTCCAAACGGGTACCCGGACGACAGCGTCTCCGTGGAGGACTGCCGTGTGGTGGTCCAGGGGTTAGGGTTTTTATAGAGGTTCAGAGCAGGAAGCTAGGTTTACAGAAGCGAGAAGCATGGTTACAGGGTTCTAATTGGACAATTCAAATAAGGCCAGGTTCAACCTAGGGTCAACACCCTGCCCCAGGAACAGGTGCTCGAGGTGCCCGGAGCAGGCTCTATTGTCCTTTGAATCACCTGGTGTTTTTCTGGGTATTTTCCGTCCCCCACCTGGGGCCAGGTGCACTGCTTTAGCACTATTTTTGACCTGCTCAGGGGCCCAGTATTTTTCCAGCCTTACAAAAGAACTCTGCTGAGCAAAACACTCTGCTGAACAAAACACTCTACTGAACAAAACACTCTACTGAACAAAACACTCTACAAAACAACTCTGCTAAGCTGGGGTCTTTCAGAAGTAGGAACAGAAGCCATGGAGGGGTGCTGCTTACTGGCTTGTTCCTCATGGCTTTCTCAACCTGCTTTCTTATAGAACCCAGGACCACCAGTGAGGGGTGGCCACACTCACAATGGGCTAGGCACCCCCCCATCAATCATTAATTTAAAAAATGCTCTACAGATCTTTTCTTTTTTTAATTATTATTTTATTAATTAAATTGTTTATTTACTTTACATCCCGATCACAGCTTCCATTTCCTCCTCTCTTCTTAGTTCCTCCCTCCCCCCACACCCTCCTACAGGCAGATCTTTACAGAGGAGGGAAGCAACTGAGGTTCCTCCTTTCCAGTGACTCCATCTTGTATCAAGGTGACATAAAACTAGCCATACAAATGAAACATTCGAGCTCTCTGGGACATCCTGAAAAAGACCAATTCTGAGAACAGAAAAGAAGTACTCCACACTAAGAGCATATGAAATATTTTCAATAAAATCATGGCAAAAAAAGTCCAGAATCCATAGAAAAAGAGGCCTGTACAAGTACAAGAGACATACAGGACACTAAAATGGCAGGAACACAAAAGAAACCCATGCCATAGTCAGGGTCAGGGTCAGGATCAGGGATCAGGGATCAGGGATCAGGGATCAGGGATCAGCGGTCAGGGGTCAGGGGTCAGGGGTCAGGGTCATTGTTCTCAGGTTCTTAGCTTTTTACCTAGAGAGCTGCCCATAAGCGCCCACACAGATTTGAAAAAAAGTAGCAAGTTCATTTTATTCAGACTACAGATCAAAAGAGGGGCACATTGTCAAGACTGATAGTGAGCCACGTGGGTGAGGGTCCTCAGGGGCCCCAATTACTGTTGAAGGATTTATCTTATGGGTTCAAGAGGAGGAGGAAGAGGTTTTTGCTAAGGGATGCAGTTCACTAAAGGGTGGCTCTCTATTTATTAGGTCATATGTCCATTTTTGTTTTCGACGTTGAGAAGGAACCATACCACAATGTGGTTGTTTTCCTCTGTCTAGGGCAGCAGATTTATCCTCAGCTCTGCAATAACTATCACTACCCAGGGGCAGACACACCGTGAAAACAGAGTCATGGTCAGTTATACAACAATCACCCCTTTAAAGGGGGTAAAGGAACAAGGGCAGCACTGGGTGTGCTAGCAGGTTAGTTATTGTGGGCGTAAGTGGAGAGTGAAAGAGAGGGCACAGTGAGTCTAGTGGTTAGTGTCGGCACGGTAAATAGAAGGAAGAGGAGGAGAAAATCATATGGACAAAAGCATCCAGGGCAAAGATGGGCTAATGTCTGACAGTCTGTCTCTCAGGAGGCTGAGGCACGGGGATGCTGCAGTAGAGGCCATGCTGTGTTCTTTGTGAGAAAAAAAAGAAAGCAGAAGACAAGATTAAGAGAGGGAAAAGAAGAAAGAAGAACAGAGAGGCTGGGTGGAGACGCAGGATGTGACAACCAAGGGGCCTGTTGCCTGCTCATGTCTCTACTTTCTGATGTCCCTTTGCCAGTGCTAGGAGGCGCCCCCCCCCCCCCAGTGAACAGTCTGTTCTTCACTAATCAGTAAGTCTTGCAGAAATCATGGAAGAAGTTTAAAATTTTATAGGGTCGATTGAAAATGAAGACAAAGAGATCGTTGAAGCACAGCAAAGGCAGTTAGTCATGGGGGAAGTTTACAACTTGTGTGTTTACATTTCGGTGTCAGAGAACAAACAAGCAAGCACCAAAAAACCCAAAACAACAACAACTAAGAACCTGTGGTGGAGGGCAGGAAACAGCTCTACCAGCTGTGCGCCAAATCAGTAGGTAGGAAGGCTTAATGACGTCATGCAAAGAATAATGAGGTGAAATGAGATCAGGAACACAAAGAATCTGTGCAACGAAGAGCTGGCTCTTTGACAGACTATTAGCCAAACTAACCAAAATAAAGTGAAGCACCAAATTAAAAAAAAAAATTAGAGACCAAATGGAGATGTTATAACTGACACCAGTAAAATCCAGCGGAACATTAGGGAATGCTTTGGAAAATCATACTGATTTAAATAAGCCTGGGCTTTGCCCACCTCCCCATGTCACTGGACCTCTACAAGGGCTTATGGTGACACGACAGGCTTGGCCAATACCTCACAGTTCCTGGGAAATGGAGAGGTAGCTCTTGAAGGGGATCTTGGGCCTGGTGGATCCCACAAACTGAGTGTAGCTCAATGGCGCAAGGCTAGTGACTGAAACAGAGAGGAGAGTGCCCTGCCACCATTACCTCAGACCCTTCAGAAGCAAGCCACTTGGGAAATTGGCCCTGGAACATCTCTAGAGGCTTCTTAAAGTATCCTTAATAATGCTTGTACTATCTGTGTGAGGGACGTCTGCTCAGATAGCTGTGGTCCGAAAACCCAAAATGGATAAAATACTGGAATCAGGCACATTTCTGCAAGCTAGTGTGGACCCAAATAGCTATGTCTATCCTTACCAGAAGGAATGATCAAAGGTGTTATGCATCAAACTGTGTTCCCCTAAAACATAGGTTACACGGTCATTTTTGTGTGGATGGTCTTTTCAAAGAGTATTCAAGTTTTAATGAGGTCCTTGGTATTGATCAAAAAGAGTGAGGGGTGTTTTAGGACTCGGAGAAAGACACAGAGCGAGACAGTCTAAGGATAGCCAGAGAGAAGACTACTAAGTGTCAGGAACGTTCCTTTTACAGTCGTGTTTTACAAAAGCACACTGTTTTACAGAGTACACGAAGTGTGCTCCGGTAGCCGCTGGGATTTAGATACTACAACAAAAACAACGTTAACAACAAACCAAACTCAAAAAAAGTCAAAAAACAAAAAAACTTGTCAGGCGATGTTGGGTCACACCTTTAATCTCAACACTCAATAGGCAGAGGTAGGTCGATCTCTATGAGTTCGAGGTCAGCCTGGTCTACAGAGTTAGTTCCAGGTCAGTCAGGGCTACACAGAGAAATCTTGTCTCGAAAAACCAAACTGAATCAAAGCAAAACGAAAAAAAAAAAAAAAAAATCAAACTTAACCTAACTGAACCGCACCGAACAGAACCGAACCGAAACGAAAGAAAAAACTGCATTTCCCAGAAGGCAGAGCCGCAAGCTGGAAAATGACGCGCGGGGTAGTAGGCGTTCCTGGGGAACCTCGGGGGTGGGACTTTCGACGTTCTGTCTGTCAGTCTTAATTCACAGACCAGTCTTCCCCATGCTAGCTAGCTTGCTCTGGGCTCTCCTGTCTCTCCTTTTGAAGCTGGACTCATAGACAGCTCCTTAGGCCCACCCAGAATTTCCATGGATTGGGGGCTCTGAACTCTCAGTTGCCTGCCATGCGCTTTAACTGCTCACCCTTCTTGGGAGTCCAGGGCTTGACAACCGGACTTTTCCTCACTTGGCTTGCAGGATTGGATCGGTCCATTCTTGCCCTGTCAGCATTTTGAGGGTACAGACAAAGAAGACACAGCTCCACTGCTGTCACTCACTGCAGTCTGAGGAGTTCCCTGAGAGATTTTTAGGGACTTCATACTCATGCCAATCCAGGACTCACAGCTTCAATGCTGAAAAGAATTTCAGGGTTAAGCAGAGTTAGGATTTTACTGATAACATTTAATAGAGGCTTAAGGTTTGGAGGGGCCTTCAAGACACATCAGAAAGCATGGATGTAGGTTTCAGATGTGTGTGTGTGTGTGTGTGTATACACACACACACACACACACACATATATATATACATATATATATATGTTTTTCATTGTTTTTTTCAAAAGTTATATAGGATTTTGGTGGGATTGAAATTACTGTTATCAAAGACTTGCTAAGAAATCTAAATGAGATAGCTGGGTGACTCCTGAGGGGTACTTGACAGTACTACAATCTATCAGGTGAAAATCTGGCTCACAGGATGCAGTACAGTGGGCTAGCCTTACTGGTAAACAGAGTTAGCCGATGTGATTTAGATTTTGGGGCAGTGGCTGGGGAAAGGAGGGAGGCCCTACCTAAGGTCACACATTTTCTGTCATTATAGCCTGGCTTATTCCCTTAACATAAAAAACTTCTATGTAGGAGGACTAACTGCTGGAGGCTTTCACAGCAAGTATTAATTATGATAAATTCTTTTTAATATGTTCATTTCATTTTATGTGTATGAATGTTTTGTCTCTGTTTACCTATGTGTATCATGTGTATACCTGGTACCTGGGGAAGCCAGAAGTAGGGGTCAGATTCCCTGAAACTGGAGTTACAGACAGTTGTGAAGTGCCACGTGGTTGCTGGGAATTGAACCTGGGTCCTCAACTAGAACAACCAGTACTCTTAACCCCTGAGCCCTGTCCTGCATTCTTGATTTTCACTTAGTGAGGAGCTTCCGTCAGACTCCAGGGTGATGAGTGTCTTTCTCTCACCAAGTCCCTACAATGTTCCTGTAATGCTGTCCTGCCTCAGTTCCAGGGCCATTTCAGGAAGTCCTTCCCTAATTGCTTTATCTAAGGTTTCTACCAGTCTCCCTCATATCACCTCATTTTGTTTAGGAGCCCTTAGAACTGTCTCACTTCATTTAGCACATATATTGAAACAGCCTCTGCTGTAGTGCTGGAGATCAAACCCAAGTCTCACGCCTGCGAGGCAAGGGCTCTGCCACTGTGCTGTGTCCCCAGCTGGCTGCTTCCATATTGTTGCCGGTGTGCAACTTTAATTTTTTTAAAGTCTATTTTTAATGATGGTTCTTAAATGTTTTAACCTCCCCTTTAGCCCACCAGAGGTAGTGGAAAAGAAAGGATATGGGGGAAGTGGACCTGTTTAGAAAGGTTCTTTGGAGCAACTCCCATCTGTGTTGTCTGGAAATCGGCAGTTCAGTTCACAAGTTAGCGTTGGCAGCTTGATTCACTTGCAAACACTTCACAGATATATCAGCAGTCTGGATAGCAGACATGAATCAGCAGTGATGGCACTGCCTAGCAGAGACAGCCAGGCCTCAGCCTCCGTGTGAGTCGGCACGAGGGACCAGGAGGAATGCCAAGAGAAGTGCCTCTTGTTCATAAATGGGAAGGGAAGGAAAATCAGCAGAGACCTGAGACCCACAAGTGTTGCACAGCTAGCTCTATAAACAAGCCAGACTCCGCCTCCATCACTGTCCATTGAGTCCTATTTATTCTCTTTTCAAACATCACGTGTCCTCCATGGGTCTTGCCTCTGCAGGTGCATCCGTCTCAGCTGATATCACTCTGACAACCAGTCCTGAGCCCTCAGAAGCTGCAAGAAACTGCAGCACACCACCAGATGGTTTTTGGCATGTTTTTTCCCATGGAGTCCTGACAAATGCAGCTCTGCTCCGCAATGTAAGGTGGACCAATACATGTGCATTGTTAACAAAGAATCCTCATCATGTGTCCTTTCACGTGTTTGTTTTAGCAGAACATCCTTTCTCCTATGTCTGCTTCAGCTAAACATTCCTTCATGTGTTTGCCCAGCAAAACACCACTGGACACAACTGAGTTTCCAAAGAACCCTTAAGTTTCCATTTCACAGGCCCATTTGCAACCCTGGAATATGAGTTCTTTCAAAGGGTGGGGTTTGTGTTATTTCTTTAGTAAGTGGTTAGTAAGTGATAGACTCTACCCTCTGAGGCTTCTGTCACTCTCAACCTGCCATCATGGTTACAGTCTTCAAGCCACCATCCCACTCGGCTCACTTCTTTCCCTCAGGCCAAGCTGGCCCAAACACCTCAAGCTGTTTTGTCACTTTGAACCTGTTGTGTGACACCATTCCTGGAGAGAAGTGAGCAAATATCTCCTCACTCTGCATAGGGAACTGACAATAGACCAAAGTAAAGATAGTACCAAAATCCAACTTGGTGGATCAATAGCCTTATTGGGGTTATTTACAGGAACACAGGTAGTGGTTATTTACTGGGACATAGTGACTCTAGACAGCTGTATCTGTAACCTGACTTTTGGCTACTTTGTGGGATCTTTTTTCTCCCACTCTTCTCCACCCTTTTTCTTCCAGCCTTTCAACCCCCTAACACTAGGTAGAAGAGAGAAAGTGGTTGGAGGGTAAAGGGGACAATGATATTGTTAGACTAATTCCCAGTGATTAGGGGTGTTGAGTTTCTTGGTACAACTTTTAACTTGGCCTTGAAGATATCTAATTTCTTTGTCTCAACTCTTTGCTCATGACTACTTGATAAACCAAGTAGCAACCATCCAACCAGCAACCAGTCAAACAGCCCCTTTTGTTGGGGGGCATTTATATAGCTTCTGAAAAGTCCCCAGAATTCCAAATATCACATTCTGTAGCTAGCAAAGAAACTATCTGCAGATGGCAAAATCATGCCCCTGCTAGAACACGAGGCAAATCATAGTCACCTGCTGTGGAGCAGCACCATCTTTCTGATGTTAAAACAAAAATACATAATATTTCTGTGTTTTTAACAAAACCAACATTTTCTTTTTTTCTTGTTTTTAAGGAGGAAATAAAATTATCTTTATTTGAGGATGATACGATAGTAAGCACAAGTGAACTAAAACTTCCCAAAGGCAATTCCCAGAGCTGGTAAACACTTTCAGTAAAGTTGTTGGATACACGATTAACTAAAAAAGAAAAAGAAAAACCAGTGGCCTTTGTATGTACAAATGAGTTTACCAGTGTAAACAAAATAGAGAGACATCGTAAAGTTTGAAATGATGGTTGATGTTTGTCAATTGTTTTCTACATAATAAATAACCTCAAGTAACTCAATGTCAATGTGTTGGGTAAGATCATACAAATTATTTTAAGTCACAGATTACTTTTGATATTATTGAAGGTGCTCAAAGACTACTGCAATATACAAAGTCTTTAATAGATTGATTACTTATTAAATTGTTTAGTCATCTATAAAGATATCAGAAAGTACAAGACTTTAACACATTGACCATGTTTATGGTGTTTCTCTGCATTATGACTTTTTCTCATGGTTTCTAGGATGACTGCCACATGCAAAGGCTTTACCACATTGCTTATTCATAGTGTTCATTCAGAATGTATTCATTTTTGTTCATAAACACATTTGTTGTGAAAAGTTTTTATTACATTGATTTCAGTTATAAGATTTCTCTCCAATATGTGTTTTGCTATGTATTAGAAGATGACTGTGATATCTAAATGTAGGAAGAAGCAAAAAGAAACTTGTTCTAAGGACTACCTTTTGTTACCAACCTGCATTTAATCATAAATTGAAACTTAGTTGAAGCCCCAGGTTACAAGGGACCAGAGTACTTAACAATCTCTGGCCAGCTTTCATTATATATGTTTGTTCCCCCAAAACATAATGACTGCTCCTAATCATAATTTCTGTTATTCATATTTTATTCTTCAAAATAAAATGCTTGTTCCTAACCACAAACAAAATGGGTGCAATAGGCTAGACCATAAAACCTACATTCTGTATCATTTGACATAGAGTAACAACTGAAGGAAATACTGATTGGTAAAAATGTAGCTGTAACTTGACACTGATATGTGTGGTTTTCAAGTTGGGAATCTATATTATGTTCAGGCTCAGGGTGGGGGTGTGGTGAGGTGATGCACCTACGCTTCTGAGTATATTTTTGTGGTCTTGAATAATCAGTACTGAATTGGCTACAAAAATTCTTATCACTCTTACACTGTCCTGGTGTTTGAATGGTGTTGGCTATTAGTGGACCCCATAACATAAACCCCATAAACCCCATAAACCCCAGATTGCTAACATTCATAGAGTTTCTTTCCAGTATGTACAGGATCATAATGATGAAGACTATAGAGATGTGCAGAGGCTTCAATATACTAAATATATTTAGAAGGTTTCTCTCTAGTACATTATTATTTTTTGATAATGAAGACTACAGAATTGTGCAAAGGCATGACCATATTGAGTGCACTCACACAGCGTTTCCATTGCTATGAAGAGACCTCATAAATAAAGAAAGTTTTATAAAAAAACAAATATTTAATTGCAGCTGGCTTACAGTTTCAGAGATTTAATCTATTTTCATCATAGCAGGAAGCATGGCAGGTATGCTGGTGAAGAAGCCAACAGTTCTGCTTCTTGAACCAAAGGCAGCCAGGAAGAAAGTGTCTTACAGGTAGCTAGCAGGAGGGTCCATTCAGCACTGGGTGGAACTTCAAAGCCCACCCCAAAAGTGATGCACTTCCTCCAACAAGGCCACATCTCCTAATACTGCCACTCCCTGAGCCAAGCATATTTATACTACCACATATCACAGCCTGGCCCCTTTATGCTTGTTTAAACACATGAATGGGTGGTGACCATATTTGAAAATAGTATAATCCAAAATGCATGAAGTTCAAATTTTAAGAAATGCTCATCTTCTATAGGATTCTCAAAATGTTAAGAGTCTAAAGCTCAAAGTCTCTTTTGAGTTTTATCCAACCATATAACTGTAATCCCCTATATCTTCAAAAAGAAATAGCATATCATATCCATCCAAATTTACAGAATGTACTTCATCATTCCTAAATGCCATTGTGAGGAAATACTGGGCTAGAAGAAGACCAAAAGCCAGCAAGGCAATCTCCAAACTGCATCTCCATGTCTGATGTCAAAGTGTTCTTCAGATCTCCAACTCCTTCCTGCTTTGCTCACTGCAGCACAATTCTTTCTCTTTGGCTGATTTTATTTCCTGAAACAGTTTTCCTGAGCAGGTACCCCACAGCTCTGGCATCTCAAAGTATTAGGGTTTCAAAGGTAACTTCAATATTACAGTTTCCAGTACCTGGGATTCACACATGATCATCTGCGCTCCTCAAAAGTGATCTGGTCACTTCTGCTGCTCTAGCACTCTAGCTTCTGGCTGACTCCACTTTACTGCTGCTGCTGTTCTTTCTGCTCATCCCATGGGACTGACATTTTCAATATGCTGGGTTCTTCTGCTGTAACTAAGATTCACTGCATTGCTCTCATGCACTCCCTTCACAGGGCGAAGCCTTAGTTGCTCTGCATGACAGATTCATTTATGCCTCTGAAACTAACACCACCTGGGTGATTCTCACATATGATCAACTCCAGGTGCACAACAAGGTACAACCTTGGCTATCTCTGGAACACAGATTCTTTCTCCTCTCAGAAAACAATTCTGAGAAGATTTCACCTCAGTGATGCTGGTTTCTTCTCCATCCCCACTAATTTTCTAACTACAGCCAACCAGCATCAATCATCTCAGTCGTCTCTTCTATTCTTTCCTCTAAAGCCAAATCCACATGGACAAAGCTGCTGAGTTCCTCTGCTTTCTGGGGCTGGAACATGCCCCTTTTATTACATTGTCATTCAAACCACCCTTAGTGTATATGTGTTCTACTAGCATGGCCCATAAAGTTCCACTTAATGCAGGTACAAATCAAAAGTCTAAAAGTCCACATTGCTTCCAACAAAAGCATGGTCAGGCCTACCAATAAGAATATTTAAGCCTGTGGTACCAACTTCTGTCTCACATAGAATTTCCATTGCTAACAAGAGACACTGTGACCAAGGCAACTGTGTTAAAGGCAAGTAGTTAATTCGGTCTGTCTTACACTTTCAAGTGTTTAGTTCATGACCAACATAGCAGGAAGAATGTCAGCATGCAGGCAGCCATGATGCTGGAGAAGGAGCTGAGGGTTTTCCATTTTCATGAGAGGGCAGTCAGGAAGAGACTGTCTTCCAGCCAGGTGGTAGGAGAGTCTGTTTTTTTTACTGGCTGGAGCTCCAAAGACAACCACCCTAGAAGTTCACTTCCTTCAAAACAGTAATATCTACTCCCACAAGGCCAAACATACTAATATTGCCACTTCTTAGGGACAAGCCTATTCAAATCACCACAGTTTATTCCTACTATAAATTCCTTCATGCATTTAAATACGATTAGGACATGAAAATGCTTTACAACACTGATTACATTCATGAGGTTTCTTTCCTGTACCTGTTCTTTTATAATAATGGAGATGCTAAAGTTGTGAAAAGTCTTTATCACGTTGATGACATTCATGAGGTTTCTTCCAATATGGGATCTTTTATGTTTTTGAGATTAGTGGGCCATGCAAAGGCTTTAGCACAATGATTACATCCATAGTTCTGTCCAATATGGGTTCTTTTATGTTTTGGGGAGAAATCCTTATGGAACAGCTTTTACCACAATGATCACATTCATTGGTTTCTTTCCAATATGGGTTCTTTTATGGTTTTGGAAACAAAAACTTTCTGAAAAGGCTTTTACTATATTAATTACATTCACAGTTTCTCTCCAGTATGTGATCATTTATGTCTTTGGAGACTTTTCACTTATGTTTTTTTTTTTTTCACATTGATTACATAACTAAGGTTTCTCTTTGGTATGCGTTCTTTTATGATATTGGAGAGTACTGTGATATGAAAAGGCTTTACCACATTGATTACATTCATAAGGTTTTTCTCCAGTATGTGTTCTTTCATGTATTTGGAGACAACTGTGACTTGAAAAGGCTTTACCACATTGATTACATTCATAAGGTTTTTCTCCAGTATGTGTTCTTTCATGTATTTGGAGACCACTGTGACTTGAAAAGGCTTTACCACATTGGTTACATTCATAAGGTTTCTTTCCAGTATGATTTCTTTCATGCCTTTCATGACTTCTAGAAGTTTGACATTGTTCTTCAATATGATGGTCTTCCAAATTATAGCTTATAGCAATGAGGTTCCAGTAGGTCTCCAGGATCACATCTTTGTAGAGATTCTTCTGGGAAGGATCCAGCAAATTCCACTCTTCCACAGTGAAGTTCACAGGCACATCATCAGAAGTCACTGCATCCTAAATCAATAATTGTAGCCGCCCACTGCCACAAGTCAACTGGGTTCACCTGAGGTGGGGCTGGGAATGGAAGAGATGAAGCCAAGACAAAGTTCTCTGATCAAGGCTCCCAACATTTTCATTCATGTGTCACCATAGCCTACCCTAGCATGGGTGACAGCTCCCAAAAGCTGGCAACCCAGGGTACACTGCACCACCTGCAAGCATTTGGAGTTCAGACATTGATAATGATCCGAGCCTCTCGAAGGTAGCTCAACTGGCCTGTGTTTCTTGGCAGACCTTACAGCTTATATATGCTTCAGGGAAGAGTAGAGTGGATCCAGTCAGTTCCAGGACTTCCTGAAGCCTTTGAGTTGTTTACTTCCTGAGTGTAGGGAGCTTCCCTGTAGGATAGAGTGTTGTGCTTGGAGGAAATGGCCACAGCAGTTTTCAGATCTACTTCCAAGCTGCCTCTTGAATACACGCTGCTTTGCACTTTCCCACGGTGCTTCACAAGTACACAAAACTGTTTCAACAAGTAACCCACAGTAGAGTAGGGAAGCCTATGGGTGATACTGAAAGCACACTTTGCAAGGTTTTCATGGGTGAGAATGGGAATGAGGGGAGCTTGAGGGATACTTCCAGGCTGAGGTACCATCAGAAGAGTTAGGCTTTATTCAAGGAGGCATGAGAGGACCCTTGGAGTCATGGGTCTCATAAGTTGCACTCATGCTTCTAAGAAAGGTGAGATTGAGTGGCTGGCAGATCCTTACCTATACTTTGTCCTTGACAGATATCCCAAGACAGATATCATGCTCCAGGTTGCTACCCATGTTCATGGTACTATGGCCATTGTCCTTGGTCACTTGGTTACCAGATACCTAAGTAATATTAGGGAACAGTGTGAATGTTGGCTCATTTAAAAATGAAACAAACACAAAGTGTGAGCTAGGCATTGTGTCTTAAGTTCCTGTTGCCGTGATAAAACACCATGACTAGAAGCATCTTGGGGAGGAAGGGGTTTATGTCATCTTATAGCTTGTAGTCCATCATCCAGGGAAGTCAGGGTGAGAACTCAAGGCAGGAACCTGGAAGTAGGAGCTGATGCAGAATCCATGAAGGTGGGCTGCTTATTGGCTTGCTCAGTTTGTTTTCTTATATACCTTAGGACCACTTACCCAGGGGTAGCATCACCCCTAGTTGGTTAGGCCCTCCTAAATAAGTCATCAATCAAGAGAGTTGATTACAAGCTTACCTACAGACTGATCCTATGGAGGTAGGTTCTCAGTTGAGGTTCAAAGATGCCGCTAGCCAGTACGCATAGTGACTTATACCTTTAATCCCAGCACTTGGGAGGCAGAGGTAGGTGTGTGTGTGTGTGTGTGTGTGTGTGTATGTGTGTGTGTACAGACATCCTCCTTCAGTCTCAGCTTACTGTGATATGACAGCCTCTTGTTTGGTTCCTTGGTGTCTCCATCAGGGATTATTATATAAGAAACATAGTCCTTCTCATTGCTGTTATTCAGTCAGGCATTGTGTCAATCTCCACAGAAGGGGTGGGGACCAGCTCAGCATCTCTGAGTGAGGTGTCTTCACAGTCTAGCCAGCAAGACCCTCCAGAATGGGAGGCTTTCTAAGATGTTGATTCAGCTGTATGTGTGTGTGTGTGTGTGTGTGTGTGTATGTAGTGTTGCACACACTCAAATGTATGAGTAATGTCTGACATCAACTGCTGTACACCTAATTTGTTGAGGCAATATCTCCCAGTTGAATCCAGAGTTCACTTTCCAGCTCATTAAGTTAGCCATTGCTTTGGAGATCCTATGCTATCCAGCATATACATGGGTACTGGGAAACTGTAATTCTGTCTTTATGCTACAAGCACTTCACCCACAGCCATCTTCCCAGGCTGTTGGAATATGATCCAAGAATGGAGTCATGTGAGGAGACTTCTGAGTGCTTGTGAAAAAACCCCAAGAAACCAAGGCAAGAAAGTCTTGTGACCTCGATTTCTTCAAAACACAGAATTGTTCTTGGAATGTGTTTCATGCTTCTCCCTGGTATGGCAGATAGGAGTGAGTTTACTTCAGCCATTGTTATGTATATCTCCATGGAAAACTGTTGCATACAGCTTTTTGCTACCCCCACTTTATCTCTGGGAAGTGGCTATGCTACCAGGCCCTTCCTATCTTCCCTTGAATCCATGGATAAAAGACACACACATAGTTCATTTTCAGCTTGCCTTCTTGGCACAAATGCTGGGCACTACTATCTCCGGACTGGAAAAGTGTGCCCTTACCATTACTCTTCGCTCCACTCCTCCCACCTGCCCTAACCTTAGCTGGTCAGTTGACTCTAGTCTCTGCTAAACTCCTCTCTGACCATCCACCTAGAGGAGTGGCCACAGCCCACCGCTCCTCCTGAGATCTCACACGGTTGCCTGGTTATCCTCTCTCCAAAGCATGGTGAATGCCTTCTCTTTCCTTGTGTCTCCCTTTTCCTCCAGGGATCCAGAAATTCCGCCTGTACCTTCTGCCCAGCAATTAGCCCTTGGCTTCCTTTACTGACAGATCAAGATCCAATTGGGGAACAGGACCTTAGCACCAGAACAGCCCCTACAGAAAATATATTTTGCCATGTGTAGCATGTCCTTGTGATTGTACACTACTAAGGTGACTCAGCTCTTTAGAGGATACATTGTCTGATACTATGAATAAAGTTGGATATTGCATGAAACTTTAGTCTGCCTCATTTTTAGGCCCTGCCCTCCCAGCTTTGTGGAGACAGCATGGTAGATTGACAGATCCATCTTCCATGCTGGCGTCTTGTGGGTGGCAGTGCCAGTGTCTCTGGCCTCCTGAGCCAGTGGCCTGTGCTGAGGAGTGGTGAGAACACACTGCCACTTGTGGCCTCATGCCTAGTCTAGCTGAGAACATGGTAGCTCTGAAACAACAAGCCGGATTTGGGTGCTACAGTTTTAAAATATTACATTAACAAACTAGAGCAGTAAACACCAACCCTGCCTTTAATTACTTTTTGTTTTGTTTGTTTGAAGCAAAGTTTCTCTGTGTGTAGCCCTGACTCTTTTGATACTTTAAGTAAGCATATGATGGGCTCTGGTCAGCAAGCCATGCAGACTAGTGAGACTCAGTCGCAGTGGTGGTCATATTTGAGTTAGTGTCCTCATGTCCTCCCTAACCCCAGCTCGATGGCCACTGTCAGTTCCTCCATAACCACACACAGTTTTGTTTTGCTTCACTCTCCGGTGGCTTCCCACACAGGAGGCTTCTGTCTTACATTCCTTTGGATTCCATCAAAGGCACCTCCATCTTGGCCTCCATGCCAGAGTAGTCCTTAGCAGATGACCCGCAGCTCAGCCTTGTTTCTGCATTCTTGCCCATAACCAAGGAAGAGGCTCCAGTCTTACATGTGTTCTACATAGCCATCCCAAACCCTCTGTTTATTATCCCAGACCTTGATTTAATTTGAAGATGTGGCTGTGACCTTCACCATGGAGGAATGGGGACATCTGGACCTGGCTCAGAGGACCCTGTATCAGAAGGTGATGATGGAGACCTGTGGGCTTTTGGTCTCACTGGGTAAGGATCTATTTCTCTTCTGGGTGCAGAGCTTAAAACCAACTTTACTGCACCCTCTGTAGGCATTGCTGGTTGAGGCCACTACCCAACCTCCTACAGTCTCAGTTACTATATGTATGACAGCTGTGTGCTTGGTTTCTCAGTGTCTACATCAGGGGTTATCATGTAAGAAACATCGTCCTTAACACTGTCATTCAGGCAGGCACTGATCCACATCTCCAGAGAAGGGAAGGTGACCAGCTAAGTAAGCATGGTTGAGAGAAATGTCTTCATAACACAGCCAGCAGGACCCTCCAGGAAGGGAGCTTCTCAGAAGGCTGATTCAGGTTCTAATCCGGAGGAGGCCAAGGCTTGAGGACCAAAAGCTTAAGGGCAGCTTGGGCAATGTGGAGAGTTCAAGACATAAAGGTTCTCCCTCTCTTCACCCCCACGAAAGGACAATAGGGTTATTCAGACAGGAAATAAGGTGCTTGTTCGTAGCATTGCTGGTGTCTGGAAGCAACACAGCCTCAGCTAAGCAACTTCTTTAGCTTCTCTCACCTATATTAAGACATATGTATCCTAAGGCCTGGGCAAAGTGGCAGCTTCTTAGTAAGAGTCTTCCACTCTTCACAGGATTGTTGGCTAACCTCTGAAGTCATCTCACAGGCCCAGCTTTGAGCAGGGAGTGTGAGCTTGCTGACATCATACCCTTACTTGGGGGTTCATTTTTAATGTAATGTTTTAGTAATACCTGCAAAGTAACTGAACTAATACCTCAAATGCGCTTAGAAAGTGGGACCATCCCAGCACCACCACAGTGTTCCTCATTACACACAGACCCCAAGTATCTTCCCCCTAAACCACTTTACCTGCAGTGCTCTGAGTGGGAAGTAAGTGGAAGGCCATGACCTCCCTTCCACCCCCCCCCCCATGTTCAGATGGTTTGGGGACTCTGCCAGCCTTGTGTCCACAGTAGAATAAACACAGGGTTGTTTTGTGTTTAATGTTGGGAGGAAGGGTACAGGGAACAGCACTCTGGATATGAGAACCAGCAAAGCAGAGTCCCTGAGGACAGGGAGCTCAATGAAGGGAGATTCAGGGCTCTGCCCTGTGGTTACCCACAAAGCTCAGTGCCAGGCATGTGGCAGCTCTTATGACCTTTGCATAGCCAATTCTGACTACCTTCTGTCTGCCCTGTGAGCCACATGCATTTTCCAGGTTCCCTCCACTCCTGTGGCTGTCTTAGACTGATTTCTGTTCTTAAACTTTCACATTTGGGAACATGTGTTTGGTTGAAAGTAAAAGGAATCTAGACATCCTGTAAGGCAAGTGTATGACTCTACCTGCTTAGCCACCCAGAGGTGGCACAGGCTCCTGCATGGACAGCAGCCAACCCCATTCTCATATTTGTTGGGGGCCGACTTTTAGCAGAAAGCGGCTATCAGCTTTGCAGCCATCTTGAGCCATATACCCTGACATGAGACTTGGATTACAATAGCCTACAACAGCTGAGCACACTCTGATAGTCTTGGTTTAGATACCTTGGGATTAAAGGTGTGTGAGATTAAAGGTGTGTGAGTTTAAAGGTGTGTAATTTAAGAGTATGACTTAGAAGTGTAGAGATCAGATTTAGAGACAAGACCTAAGGGCATGATTAAAGGTGTAACTTAGAGGCGTGGCTTAGAAATAAGACATATAAAAGACTAGAGGCAGACAGAGAAAGCAACAGATTACTTGACATTAGGTAGAAAACACTTGGCTCTAGAGAGAACCAGACACAGCAGAGAGAAGACAGGTAGCAGGGCACTTGGAAGAGAACTTGGAAGAAGTAACTTGGAACTTGGAGGCACTAGGGACTAGGAACTAGGGACTAGGAACTCAAGACTTAGGACTTAGACTAAGAAGAGACTGAAGAATAAACGGGATTGAAACACACTGTCTGGTCTCCATTCTTCGAGTCCGACCTCACTCTCTCTCTCTCTTGCTGAACCCCGACCCGCGGACCGGAGCGGCAGCTTGGGCCGGGATACAGTGGCTGCCCAAACGTGGGTTGGCCTGGGCCTCAACATTTTGCTTGGGCCTCGACATTTTTTGGCCGCCCCAACGTGGGGCTAGTGCAGCCGCAACATTTTTTGGCTGCCCAAAGTGGGCCAGCTTAGGCCCCAACATTTTTTTGGCTGCCCGAACGTGGGGCTAGCTCGGTCCTCAACATTTTTTGGCCGCCCCAACGTGGGGCTAGTGTGGACCCCAACACATATTGTCTTCCCTCTTGCTCTAGGCTCTCAGGCTGACCCTGATATGGTATAGGATGATGCAGGACTGTCTGGAATAGGAGGCCTGCCTCAAACAACTGTCAGTATTAGATGCACTTCCTCAGTTGGAGGGTCCCTGAACACAATTACATGGGAGTTTTGAAACCCAAGTGCTGGGTGCCTATAGCCAAACATGTCCTTCAATTTCATTTAGTTTTGGAACCAGGCACTACTAGGAAATGGTGCTCTTCAAGGAGGTGGACTGCTTTGGATTCAGATTATCAGAGAATCTCTTCTAAGGCAGGGGTTGTATCTCCCTCCCTGGTTTCCTGAAGATACTGTGCTAACATATGCACTCCTGTAAGCATGAGTTCTTAATTCCATCCTTACCTGTAAATGTTGCCTTATGTATTTCTCATGTCAGGGCATCATGTTCCCAAGCCAGAGCTAATCTACGTCCAGGAGCAATGGCAGGGACTGTGGGCAGTGATGAGAGGCCTCTTCCAAAGCATCTGTGCAGGTAGGTGGCTCAGAGTGCCACTGGGGCACCAAGGACAATTGTGCTGAGACTCCATAGCCTAGTGCGTCTCAATTGGTCAGGCCATGGCACACACACCTGTGGTCCCCTTATCTTACCCCTCTCTCCCACACTCTGTTGTCTGTACTCAGGCAACTTAGCTGTGTGCATAGTGCTGCAGACCCAAGTGTGCAGGTATCTGCCTCTGGGATGTGCTAATTTGGACACCATAGGATGTAAGCCAGGAGTTTGGTAGCTGAACTAGTCCTGGTGTGGCCTGTTGGAGGAGGTGTGGCCTTGTTGGTGGAAGTGTGTCATTGTGGGTGTGGGCTTTAATACCCTCATCCTAGCTGCCTGGAAACTAGTCTTCTCTTAGCTGCCTTCAGAACAAGAGGTAGAACTCTCAGCCCCTCCAGTGCCATACCTGCCTGGATGCTGCCATGCTTCCTACCATAATGATAATGGACTGAAACTCTGAACCTGTAAACAAACTCCAATTAAATGTTATTGTTTATAAAAGTTGCTGTGGTCATAGTGCCTCTTCAGAGAAACCCTAACTAAGCCAGAAGCTGATACCAGTGGCTGGGGTATTGCTGTGATAGGACTAACCATGCTTTTGTTTGGAAGAATGTGGGTTTTGGGACTTTGGAATGCTTTAAATGTGGCCTAATGGGTTATCCTAATTGGAATATGGAAGGCTTTATTGTTCAGAGTGATTTGAATTGTGGAAACCTGGCCCTAGAGTTTTCAGAGAATAATTTTAATATGTGGCTGAGAGACTGTTCTTGTGATAGTTTGGTGAAGAATGTGGCTGGTGTTTGCCCTTTTCTGAAGAGTTTACCTAAGGATAAGGTAAAGAGATTTATATTAATTGCATTGACAAAGGAAGTCCCAAACAAACAAGCAGGACTTTGTTGTGTGGTTAAGTCTCATGAAGAGTTTTTTGAACAAATGTAGCAAGCTTAGAAAGGAAAAATATAAACTGTATGGTTCAAGTCCTAAAGCAGCACCAGGAAGTGAAGTGGAGCTGAGCCTCCTGTGTCAAGGAGATAACAGATTAAGGGAGTGGTGACTTTGCAGCAAGATATCACCCAGCTAAGCCTATTGTTTATGCAAATGCCACTGAACAAGGAATAATTATATCACACTAGGTGTTATTATTACTTGGTTATTGTTTTTACTTGGACTTTAATCTGGA
The DNA here is from genome assembly GCF_011762505.2 of Arvicanthis niloticus. Taxonomy (NCBI): domain Eukaryota; kingdom Metazoa; phylum Chordata; class Mammalia; order Rodentia; family Muridae; genus Arvicanthis; species Arvicanthis niloticus. The sequence continues at coordinate 9,607,384 of NC_047658.1, forward strand.
ATGAACTATAGTCTAGAAATGAAAGACAGGCTTTTGATCTGGATCTTGAGGCATAGTAGCCATGAAAAGCTTAGGCCTAGGCAAGGTAGTTACATACCTTTAATTCCAGAAGACAGAGGCAAACAGATCTCTGAGTTCAAGGCCAGCCTGGTACAGGCAAGTTCTGAGGAAAGAAAAGGTTAAGTCCAGGCAGGTGGAGCACACCTTTAATCCTAGCACTTAGGAGATAGGTGACCAAGCCAGCTTAGTCAGTCAATGGATTCTCCAGGGATGGAGTAAGGATTAAAAAGAAAGACAATTAGACAACATTGTGGCATGATTCCAGCCAGTTCTGAAGCTGAAGCAGGTTTATTTTTCTCTAGTCTGCTTTTATACCATTCTAAATACATGCAAAGAATGAGATCAGGTCTAGGTCGAGGAACAAACAAGATATAAACAAAGTCCCTGGTATTCTGGGACTTATCAAGACGATCAAGGTCTTGAGCCTACTTCCTTGTCCTAGCCCAAAGTCAAATTCTTGCCTGAGCCTACTTCTGTGTCCTGACCCAATCAATGTCAAATTCCTGCCAGATTCCTAGAAGGCAGCCCCAAGAGCTCTCCACAGGTAGGCTGAAGATCTCTGATTTCAAGGTCAATCTACAAAGCAAGTTCCAGGACAGCCAAACTTAGGCAGTGAAGGAGTTGGAAAACAGAAAGCTGGTGACAATATAATAGAAGTGTGTGTGTGTGTGTGTGTGTTGGGGGGGGGCATGTTCCAGCTCTAGCAAGCAGCAGAGCTTGGCAGCTTCAGCCATGTGGCTCTGGCTTTAGAGTCAAGAACAGAAGGGACTACTGGGACAGTTGGTGCTGGTTAGCAGGAGCTAAGAAATTAGTGGTGATTAAGAAGAGACCAGCACTCCCAGCCTGGAACACTGGTCCCTTCCAGTCTGGGCTAGAGCACTGAGCAGATCTTGGGTGGCAGCTCTGCCCCCAACCTCCAAGAACCCAGAGGAAGTGGGGATCCCAGGTGCTCTAACTCAGGCAGTATCTTAGGTAAGCAGACAGCAGGGTCTGCTCTAAACAGGGAGTAACTGGGAACCAAAAGGACCCAGGAAGACACTCCCGGCCCAGAACACTGGTCCCTTCCGGTCTGGGCCAGAGCACTGAGCAGATCTTGGGTGGCAGCTCTGTCCCCAACCTCCAAGAACCCAGAGGAAGCAGGGATCCCAGGCGCTCTAACTTGGACAGTGTCTTAGAAACTAGTTCTCAGATCTGAGGCCTGGATCAGACCTCTGCCAGGTCTGCTGTTGTGTGGACCCCGGATTCCACCTGAGACATACTGGAAAGTCCACTCAACCCAGAGCCACAGAGGAACAACTGAACTCAGAGCGTCAGACAACATATCCTGAGATATTCTAGAGGAGACACTGCACCCAGAACAGCAGACACCTAGCTGGACTACTACCTTGGAGGCACCATATCCTGAGGCATCCTAGAGGTACCACTGTAATCAGTGCAGCTGGAAAAGATCACAGAGACATCTGGACCCCTAGGAGATCAGACACAAGCTAGATAACTGGAAAGACAGGCTTCAGTCAGAGACAGCAAGTACAGGCAGCACTAGAGTTAACCAGATGGCAAAAGGCAAGAGCAAGAATGTAAGCAACAGAAACCAAAGTTACATGGCATCATCAGAACCCAGCTCCCCCATCAGAGCAAGCCCTGAACACCCCATCACACCAGAAAAGCAGGAATCAGAATTAAAATCACTTCTCATGATGATGATAGAGGGCTTTAAGAAAGACATAAATAACACTCTCAAAGAACTTAAGGAGAGCACTGGTAGACAGATAGAAACCCTTAAAGAGGAAACATAAAAATCCCTTAAGGAATTGCAAGAAAATGCAACCAAACGGGAAAAGGAATTAAACAGAACCATGCAGGATCTAAAAACGGAAGTAGAAACAATAAAGAAATCACAAAGGGAGAACACCCTGGAGATAGAAAACCTAAAAAAAGATCAGGAGTCATAAACACAAGTATTACCAACAGAATACAAGAGATGGAAGAGAGAATCTCATGTGCAGAAGATACCATGGAAAACATTGACACAACTGTCAAAGAAAATGCAAAATACAAAAAGCTACTAACCCAAAACATACAAGAAATCCAAGACACAACGAGAAGGCCAAACCTAAGGATAATAGGTATAGATGAGGGGGAAGACTCCCAACTTAAAGGACCAGTAAATATCCTCAACAAAATTATAGAGGAAAACTTCCCTAACCTAAAGAAAGAGATGTCCATAAATATACAAGAAGCCTACAGAACTCCAAATAGTTTAGACCAGAAAAAAAAATACTTCCTGCCATATAATAGTCAAAACATCAAATGTACAAAACCAAGAAAAAAATACTAAAAGCAGTAAGGGAAAAAGGCAAAGTAACATATAAAGGCAGACCTATAAGAATTACACCACACTTCTCACCAGAGACCATAAAAGCCAGAAGATCCTGGACCAATATCATACAGACCCTAAGAGAAGACAAATGCCAGCCCAGACTACTATACCCAGCAAAACTGTCAATCATTACTGATGGAGAAACCAAAATATTCCATGACAAATCCAAATTTACACAACATCTCAACACAAATCCAGCACTTCAAAGAATAATTGGTGGAAAACTCCAACACAAGGAGGGAAACTACAACCTAGAAAAAGCAAGAAAGTAATCTTCCAACAACCCTAAAAGAAGGTAGCTATACAAACATAACTCCACTGCCAATAACAAAAATAACAGGAAACAACATTCATTTTTCCTTAATATCTCTTAATACCAATGGACTCAATTCTCCAATAAAAAGACATAGACTATCAGATTGGATACATAAACAAAACCCAACATTGTGCTGCATACAGGAAACGCAACTTTGTGAAAAAGACAGACACTACCTCAGAGTAAAAGATTGGAAAACAATCTTCCAAGCAAATGGCCCCAAGAAACAAGCTGGAGTAGTGATTCTAATATCAAATAAAATTGTTTTTCAACCAAAAGTAATCAAAAAAAGATAAAGAAGGACACTTTATATTCATCAAAGGAAAAATGTACCAAGAAGAACTTGCAATTTTGAACAGATATGCTCCAAATGCAAGGGCACCCACATACATAAAAGAAACTTTATTAAAGCTTAAAGCATACATTGCACCTCACACAATAATAGTGGGAGATTTCAACACCCCACACTCAGCTATGGACAGATCTTGGAAACAGAGGCACAATGAAACTAACAGAAGTTATGAACCAATTGGACTTAACTGATATCTATTGAACATTTCATCTGAAAACAAAAGAGTATACCTTTTTCTCAGCACCTCATGGTACCTTCTCCAAAATAGACCATATAATTGGTCACAAAACAGGCCTCAACACATCCAAAAAGATTGAAATAATCCCTTGCACCCTATCAGACCACCATGGACTAAGACTCGTCTTTGACATGGACAAAAACAATGGAAAGCCCACATACACGTGGAAACTGAACAATACTCTACTCAATGATAACTTGGTCAAGGAAGAAATAAATAAAAAAAGAAATTAAAGACTTTCTAGATTTAAATGAAAATGAGGACACATCATATCAAACTTGTGGGACTCCATGAAAGCAGTACTAAGAGGAAAACTCATAGCTCTAAGTGCCCACAAAAAGATAATGGAAAGAGCATACACTAACAACTTGACAGCACACCTGAAAACATTAGAACAAAAAGAACCTAATATACCCAAGAGGAGTAGATGGCAGGAAATAATCAAACTCAGGGCTGAAATCAACCAAGTTGAAACAGAAAGAACTATACAAAATATCAACAAAACCAGGAGCTGGTTCTTTGAGAAAATCAACAAGATAAACAAACCTTTAGCCAGACTAACCAAAGGGCACAGAGACAGTACTCAAATTAATAAAATCAGAACTGAAAAGGGAGACATAACAACTGAAACAGAGGAAATTAAAAAAATCATCAGATCCTACTACAAAGGCCTATACTCAACAAAATTGGAAAATCTGGAGGAAATGGACAATTTTCTAGATAGATACCAGGTACTAAAGTTAAACGAAGAGAAGATAAATCACATAACCCCGAAAGAAATAGAAGCAGTCATTAAAAATCTCCCCACCAAAAAAGTCCAGGGCCAGATGGTTTTAGTGCAGAATTCTATCAGACCTTCAAGGAAGACCTAATACCAATTCTCTTCAAGCTATTCCATAGAATAGAAACAGAAGGAACAATACCCAATTTGTTCTATGAAGCTACAATTATGCTCATACCTAAGCCTCACAAAGACCCAACAAAGAAAGAGAACTACAGGCCAATCTCTCTTATGAATATTGATGCAAAAATACTCAATAAAATTCTCGCAAACCAAATCCAACAACACATCAAAGCAATCATCCATCATGATCAAGTAGGCTTTATCCCAGGAATGCAGGGATGGTTCAGTATTCGGAAATCCAGCAATGTAATCCACTACAAAAATAAACTCAAAGAAAAAAAAAACCACATAGTCATCTCACTAGAAGCTGAGAAAGCATTTGACAAAATTCAACATCCCTTCATGTTAAAAGTCTTGGAAAGATCAGGAATTCAGGGCCCATACCTAAATATAGTAAAAGCAATATACAGCAAGCCAGTAGCCAACATCAAACTAAATGGAGAGAAACTTGAAGCAATCCCACTAAGATCAGGGACTAGGCAAGGCTGCCTACTCTCACCCTACCTATTCAATATAGTACTGGAAGTCCTAGCTAGAGCCATTCGACAACAAAAGGAAGTCAAAGGGATATAGATAGGAAAGGAAGAAGTCAAAATTTCACTATTTGCAGATGATATACTATACTTAAGTATAATAGTATACTTAAGTATACTATTATTATTATATTATATATATTATTATTATACTTAAGTATAATAGTATACTTAAGTGACCCTAAAACTTCCACCAGAGAACTCCTAAACCTGATAAACAACTTCAGTAAAGTGGCTAGATATAAAATCAACTCAAACAAATCAGTAGCCTTCCTATACTCAAAAGATAAATAGGCTGAGAATGAAATTATGGAAATGACACCCTTCACAATAGTTACAAATAATATAAAATATCTTGGAGTGAATCTAACCAAGCAAGTGAAAGATCTGTATGACAAGAACTTCAAGTGTCTGAAGAAAGAAATAGAAGAAGATCTCAGAAGATGGAAAGATCTCCCATGCTCCTGGATCAGCAGGGTTAATTTAGTAAAAATGGCCATCTTTCAAAAAACAATCTATAGATTCAATGCAATCCCCATCAAAATTCCAAATAAATTCTTCATAGAGATAGAAAGAGCAATTTGCAAATTTATTTGGAACAACAAAAAACCCAGGCCAACGAGAACTATTTTCAACAACAAAAGAACTTCTGGGGGAATCACTGTCCCTGACCTCAAACTATACTACAGGGCAATAGTAATAAAAACTGCATGGTATTGGTACAGAGACAGGCACGAAGATCAATGGACTAGAATTGAAGATCCAGAAATGAGCCCACATACCTATGGTCACTTGATCTTTGACAAAGGAGCTAAATCCATCCAGTGGAAAACAGACAGCATTTTCAGCAAATGGTGCTGGTTCAACTGGAGGTCAACATGTAGAAGGATGCAAGTCAATCCATTCATATCTCCTTGTACAAAGCTCAAATCCAAGTGGATAAAAGACCTTAACTTAAAACCAGATACACTGAAACTAATAGAAGAGAAGGTGGGAAAGACCCTAGAATACCTAGGCACAGGGGAAAAGTTCCTGAACAGAACACCAATGGCTTATGCTCTAAGATCAAGAATTGACAAATGGGACCTCATAAAATTGCAAAGCTTCTTTAAGGCAAAGGACATTGTCAATAAGACAAAACAGCACCCAACAGATTGGGAAAAGATCTTAACTAATCCTACATCCGATAGAGGGCTAATATCCAAGATATACAAAGAACTCAAGAAATTATACTCCAGACAACCATATAACCCTATTAAAAATGGGGTACAGAGCTAAACAAAGAATTCTCATCAGAGGAAACTGGAATGGCTGAGAAACACATTAAGAAATGCTCAACATCCTTAGTCATCAGGGAAATGCAAATCAAAACAACCCTGAGATACCACCTCACACCAATCAGAATGCCTAAGATCAAAAACTCAGGTGATAGTAGATGCTGGCAAGGATTCGGAGAAACAGGAACCCTCCTCCATTGTTGGTGGAATTGCAAGCTGGTACAACCACTCTGGAAATCAGTCTGGCGGTTCCTCAGAAAACTGGACATAGCATTACCTGAGGATCCAGCTGTAGCACTCCTGGGCATATACCCAGAAGATGCTCCAACATATAATAAGGACATATGTTCCACTATGTTCATAGCAACCTTATTTATAATAGCCAGAAGCTGGAAAGAACCAAGATGTCCCTCAACAGAGGAATGGATACAAAAAATGTGGTACATCTACACAATGGAGTATTACTCAGCTATTAAAAATAATGAATTCGAGAAATTTTTAGGTAAATGGATGGATCTAGAAATTATCATCCTGAGTGAGTTAACCCAATCACAAAAGGACACACATGGTATTTACTCACTGTTAAGCGGACGTTAGCCCAAAAGCTTGGAATAGCGAAGACTCAACCTGCAGACAACATGAAACTCATGAAGAAGGAAGACCAAGAGGAGATGCCTCAGTTCTTAGAACGAGTAACAAAAATACTCCAGAGAGCAAATATAGAAACAAAACATGGGACAGAAACTGAAGGAGGAGCCATCAGGAGACCTTTCCACCTGGGTATTCATCCCATGTACAGTCACCTAAGCTAGACACTGATGTGGATGCCTAGAAGTGCATGCCGTTAAGAATATGATATAGCTGTCTACTTAGAGGTCTGCCAAAGACTAACACATTCAGAGGACGATGCTCACAGCTAACCACTGATATGATCAAGGGTTTCCCAATGGAGAACTTAGAGAGAAGACTGAAAAAGCAGAAAGGGTTTGTGACCCCAGGAGGAAAGCAACAATACCAAACAACCAGAGCTCCCCACGGTCTAAACCACCAGCCTGGGAGCACATAGGGAGGGACCCATGACTCCAGTGGTATATGTAGGGGAGGATGGCCTCATCGGGCACAGGTGGGAGAGGAGTTTCTTGGTCCCATAAACAATGAACACAGAGTGTGTGTGGGGGAGTGTGAGGGTGGGGAGGGGGAAGTGGGGGGGTAGGTGTGGGCACTGCCTCATAGAAGCATGAGGAGGGAGAATGGGATAGGAGGTTTCTGGGTGGTGGGAGGAAGTGAGGTAAGGGGATAAAATCTGAAAGGTAAATATAATACCCAATTTAAAAAAAAGAGAGAGATGGAAAAAAAGGAAAAAAGGAGAAAAAAGAGAAAAAAATAGAAAAAAGAAAGAAAAATAGGAGATTTAATAACACAAAGGGAAGGATTTAGAAATGTAGGAGGCAGTTTATGTTAATGGAAACAGCATCATAGAAACTGGAAAATCACACCCTCATAGAAGCACAAGGAGGGGGGATGGGACAAGGGGTTCCTGGGTGGTGGGGGCAATGGGATAAGGGGATGAAATTTGAAATGTAAATATTACAACCAATTTTAAAAAGGGGAAAAAAGAAAAGTTGTTAGAACCAACATCTTTAAAAAAAATGTCAGCCCCCCAGGGGGAAAATTTTTTTTCTTGATACTAAAACTTGTTTTGAGAATTGTATATTGCAGAATACACAGCCTTGTTGTATCTACTCATCAAGCATACTGAGCAGACATGCCCAAATGTCTGGAGGTCCTGGAATTCCATCTGGATGCAGTGAAGACTCAGCATCAGAGGCTTATCAATTTACTCTTCCCCCCCATCCCTCTTCTAATATCTTAACGCCCATAATCAGCTTGAAGAAGTTAATGAAGAGTCAGTGCCCCTATTCCCTGGGCTTGGAGACTAAGGTGGTTAATATTGGTCTGCCTCTCTAGGGGAAAATAGTGGTTTTGTTGGAACAGGGAGAATTAGCTAGGACTTATTGCATAGCCATAACCTATTGGTAGAAATCTGTATAATTAATATCAAGATGAAGTTATAATTTCTTAAATGGTACAAGATTTACTTTGATTTCAAATTTAAGGATTTCATTGGCATGAGCTTCTTATTGATATAAAAGTGAGATGAATATCGATACTCTCATGGGCATTGTGCCTGTATAACACATTTAGGAATGCAAGGCTTAGACCAAGTCCTTCTTTAACTTTTAAAACTGATTTGGGACGGTTATCCTATGAGTTAAGGGACTATAGCAAATTCATGGCTTTGAGTTTATTGTTAGGGTGTTTTCCATATTTTATTTAGAAATAGCTGAGAGGAGTTAACAGACAACAGTCTAGGTTACCTTACATGGATAGTTGGTTTTCAAAACGTCAGAAGTCCACAGAATTGATGCTACAAATATTTATATATTAATGTTCATTTTGATTAAAGACCTGTCTGCCCCTGACAGCTTCCTGTCGTGGATTCTAAGAAGAAATTGAGCATCCTTGGAGTTACTCCAGTTGTGTGGTGACAACCACTAGGCAAGAATTGCCTCTTTCCATCTACAGACAAATTACTGTCCAGAAAAGGACACACTTGCAGAATAGTTGATTGATTATATCTGCCTAGACAGAGTAATCAGGCCTTAATAATTCTGCATCACTAAGTTCTGTCAGCTAATTCTGGTCCAGAAGGCTGAAGATTTGATGCTCCAATGGTCGGTAGTATAGGGGCTTTCCAGGTGTTCAGTGGTCTCTATAAATTGACTAAGTTTTAGAAACTATGCTTAGTGCTTCCCATAATTTCAGTTAACTCAGTCATTCTGGACTTCTGATGGGGTTGAAGACCTATAGTCTCATAGCCAATCCTGGCTATTTACTTTGAGAGAAAAGATCTGAGTGGATGGTTTTCAGCTGATATTCATTCTAAAGCCAAGAAAAAGCCAGGTTCAAAACTAAGTGTTTTAGTTAGGAGAGATGATAGAGGTTCTGGTTAGTCAACAAAATGATGGACTGGGTATTAGGGCTATCTTGTACCTCACTGGTACAATTAGGAATAATTATGCTCTAACTGTATTTTGAGAGAAAAGTTTTATTTTAACAGGAAGGGTGATATGTAGGAGGAGCTAAGTGGGAAGGAGTACCGAGAGGAAAAGACGGAGTAAGGAGAGGAGAAGATGAAGGAGAGGAGAAGCTAGGTGATGAGAGAGAAAAAGAGAGGGGGGTCATGGAGGCAGATGTTCATGTGTCTCCACCAGTCAAAGATAGTTGATATATCTAGGTTGGGTATTGGGTTACACCTCTGATTGAGAATTACCAAGCTTATAAAGCCTTTGATTAACATTTTAAAAAATTGTATAAAAGCAAAAAGGAAAAGGGGGCATGGGATAGGGGTTTTCTAGGGAGGGAAAATGGGGAAAGGGGATGGCATCTGAAATGTAAATAAAATATAAAAGAAAATAAAAAAAGAAACATGAAAAGTTAAATTTGGGTATGTGTAGAATGAAAAGTAGCTGAGGAAATATGGAGAGGAATATCTAATTCTAAATGTATTTTGAAAAACTAAAAAATACATACTGCTACTGAGGCATCCTGTAATATATTCACTTGCATATTTCAAAGGTTTTTTTTTTTTAAATAAACCTGCACTATATTAGTTGGACAGTCCCCAAGTAGCCATCTCATGTTGAATAATATAAATTTCTATTCTAGTTTTAGGTGATTTCTTTTTCTAGCACAATCCACCCCACCCCCAAACATCAAAGGCTATTACCAATAGTGCTGGTAATTCTAAAAAACTAGGTGGCTGAAGACACCATATACTAGACACACAGAACATACAGAAATCAAACTGGAGCTTACTTTGAAGATATATATGCCACCCAAGTGTACATAGGTCATATAAGAAAGGAGACTGAAAAAGTCACATGGAAAATTTTCTTAAAAGGTGCCACACACTGTACTGGAAGAGAGAAGTTATAGAAATCCCATCCTTCTGTGAACCCTGCCAGGTACTGCAATTACTGGCTTGATTAGATATTCCCATTGATTCAAGAGTGACATAAATATTATAGGGGAAACCAACTAATTAGACCTATGGCCCTGTCCATGAGTTATAACTCATAAATGGCACTGTTTGTATTGTCTGTGGGCAGATAGATGCTAGAAGGAAGCCCAGTACTAATGTTCTCCTTAATGGACAGAGAACTGAAATATTTCTTTTTTCTTTTCTTTTTTTTTTTTACAATATGTTTATTATTTTTTTAATTAGATATTTTATTTACACTTCAGATGGCATCCCCTATCCCCATTCCCCCCCACTCCCCTTAGGAAACCCCTATCCCATGCCCCCTTTTCCTTTTTGCATTTATACATTTTTTTAAAAAAAATGTTAATCATAGGCTTTATAAGTTTGGAATTGTTCAATCAGAGGTGTAACCCACTGACTGACCTAGATATAACAACTATCTTTGACTGGTGGAGATACATGAATATCTGCCTCCCTGTCTCCCCCCTCTTTCTCTCTTTCATCACCTAGATTCTCCTCTCCTTCTTCTTCTCCTCTTCTTACTCCTTTTCTTCCTCTCAGTACTCCTCCTACCTTAGCTTCTCCTACACATCACCCTTCCTGTTAAAAGGAAACTTTTCTCTCAAAATACAATTAGAGCATAATTATGCCAATTTGTACGAGTGAGGTACAGGATAGTCCTAATACCCAGTCCATCCTTTTGTTGACTAACCAGCTCCTCTGTCATCTATTCTAACTAGAACATTTAGTTCTGAACCTGGCTTTAGAATGAATGTCAGCTGACGACCATCCACTCAAATCTTTTCTCTTAAGGTAAATAGCTATAAGTTTTCAACCCCATCAGACTGAGTTAACTATAATTGTGGAAAGCACAAAGCATAGCTTCTAAAACTTAGCCAATTTATAGAGACCTCTGAACACCTGGACACTCACTCTACTTCAAAACGTTGGAGCATCTGTTCTTCTGCCTTCTGGCCCAGGATCATCTGACAGACCTTAGTGCTGCAGAATTATTAAGGGCTGATTACTCTGTCTAGGCAGATATAATCAGTCGACTATTCTGCAAGTGTGTCCTTTTCTGGACAGTAATTTGTCTGTAGAAGGAAAGTGGCAATTCTTGCCTAGTGGCTGTCTCACCACAACTGGAGTGACTCTAAGGATGCTCAATTTCTTCTTAGAATTCAATATAGGAAGCTGTCCGGAGCAGACAGGTCTCTAATGAAAATGAACATTAATACTGAAATGTTTGTCATGTCAATTCTAAGGATTTCTGATGTTTTGAAAACCAGCTATTTATGTAAGGTAATCTGGACTGTTGCCTGTTAACTCCACTCAGCTATTTATAAATAAAACATAGAGAACACCCTTATAATAAACTCCAAGTCATGAATTTGCTATAGTCCCTTAACTCACAGGCTGACCATCTCAAATCAGTTAAAAAAAGTTAAAGAAGGACTGGGTCTAAGCTTTGTATTCCTAAATGTGTTATACTGGTACAATGCCTATGAGAGTAACAATATTTGTCTCACTCTTATATCACTAAGAAGCTCATGCCAATGAAAACCTTAAAATTTGTAAACAAAGTAAATTGGTGCCATTTAAGAATTTATATCTTCATCTTGATACTAATTATACAGATTTCTACTAATAGGTTATGGCTATGCAATAAACCCTAGCTAATCCTCTCTATTCCGACAAAACCACTACTTTTCCCTAGAGAGACAGCCCTACATTTACCACCTTAGTCCCCAAGCCCAGAGAATAGGGGCGCTGACTCTTCGTTAGCTTCTTCAAGCTGATTATGGGTGTTGAGATATTAGAAGAGGAGTGGGGGGTGGGGAGAGCAAATTGACAATCCTCTGATGCTGTGTCTTCGCTGCCTCCAGATGGAATTCCTGGACCTCAGAGGTTTGAGCAGGTCTGCCTAGCTTGCTTGTTGAGTAGATACACCAAGGCTGATCATTCTGCAATATACAATTCTCAAAACAAATTTTAGTATCAAGATAGTTTTATTTTAAGAGGGCTGACATTTTATTAAGAATGTTGGTTCTAACCGCTTTTCTATTTTTTTCCCCTCTTTTATTGGATATAATATTTACATTTCAAATTTTATCCCCTTACCATATTTCCCCCACCACCCAGGAACCCCTTATCCTATCCCCCCTCCTCCTGCTTCTATGAAGGTGTTTACCCACCTACCCCCAGCCCCCTCCCCACCCTCAGATTCCGCCCCCCTCAGTGCTCAGCCTTCAGGGTACCAATGACCTTGTCTCCCACCTATGCCCAACAAGGCCATCCTCCCCTGCATATACTGCTGGAGTCATGTGTCTCTCCCTATGTGCTCCTAGGCTGGTGGTTTAGACCCTGGGGAGCTCTGGCTGGTTGGTATTGTTGCTCTCCTCATGGGGCCACCAGCCCTTAAGGTTCTTTCAATTTACTCTCTAACTCCTCCATTGGGAACCTTTGATCAGATTAATGGTTAATAGCTGTGAATATCTGTCTCTGGGTATGTCAGACTCTGGGGGACCTCTAAGGAGACAGCCTTATCAGGCTGCTGTCAGCTTTCCCATCCTGACATCCCTATCAGCGTCTATTTTTGGTGACTGCCCTTGGAATGAATACCCAGATGGAATGGTCTCCCTACAACCCCCCTTCAGATTCTGACCCACACTTTGTGTCCATATTTGCTCCCTTGGGTATTTAGTTACTCCTTCTAAGAAAGACCTAGGCATCCTCACTTGTTCTTTCTTCTTCATGAGCTTCATGTCATCTGGTAGTTGAATCTTTGTTGTTTCAAATTTTTGGGCTAATCTCTGCTTATCAGTGAGTAAATACCATGTGTGTTCGTTTGTGATTGGGTTACCTCACTCAGGATGATATTTTCTAGTTCCATCCATTTACCTAAGAATTTCTCGAATTCATTATTTTTAATAGCTGAGTAATATTCCATTGTGTAAATGTACCACATTTTTTGTATCCATTCCTCTGTTGAAGGGCATCTGGGTTCTTTCCAGCTTCTGGCTATTATAAATAGGGCTGCTATGAACATAGTGGAGCATATGTCTTTGTTATTTGTTGGGGCATTTTCTGGGTATATGCCCAGGAGTGGTATAGCTGGGTCCTCAGGTAGTGCTATGTCCAATTTTCTGAGGAACTGCCAGACTGACTTCCAGAGTGGTTGTACCAGCTTGCAAGCCCACCAACAATGAAGGAATGTTCCTCTTTCTTCACATCCTTGCCAGCATCTACTATCACCTGAGTTTTTGATCTTAGCCATTCTGACTGGTGTGAGGTGGTATCTCAGTGTTGTTTTGATTTGCATTTCCCTGATGACTAAGGATGTTGAGCATTTCTTAATGTGCTTCTCGGCCATTCGAGTTTCCTCAGTTGAGAATTCTTTGTTTAGCTCTGTACCCCATTTTTTAATGGGTTATTTTGTTGTCTGGCATCTAATTTCTTGAGTTCTTTGTAAATATTCGATATTAGCCCCCTATCGGATGTAGGCTTAGTAATGATCTTTTCCCAATCTGTTGGTTGCCGTTTTGCCTTGTTGACAGTGTCCTTTGCCTTACAGAAGCTTTGTAATTTGATGAGGTCCCATTTGTCGATTCTTGATCTTAGAGCATAAGCCATTGGTGTTCTGTTCAGGAACTTTTCCCCTGTGCCTAGGTATTCGAGGGTCTTCCCCAACTTCTCTTCTAATAGTTTCAGTGTACCCGGCTTTATGTGAAGGTCCTTTATCCACTTGGAGTTGAGCTTTGTACAAGGGGATAAGAATGGATTAATTTGCATTCTTGTACATGTTGACCTCCAGTTGAGCCAGCACCACTTGTTGAAAATGCTGTCCTTTTTCCACTGGATGGATTTAGCTCCCTTGTCAAAGATCAAGTGACCATAGGTGTGCGGGTTCATTTCTGGGTCTTCAGTTCTATTCCATTGATCGTTCTGTCTGTCTCTGTACCAATACCATGCAGTTTTTATCACTACTGCTCTGTAGTACAGTTTGAGGTCCGGAATGGTGATTTCCCCCAGAAGTTCTTTTATTGTTGAGAATAGTTCTCACTATCCTAGGTTTTTTGTTCTTACAAATGAATTTGTAAATTGCTCTTTCTATCTCTATGAAGAATTGATTTGTAATTTTGATGGGTATTGCATTGAATCTGTAGATTGCTTTTGGCAGGATAGCCATTTTTACTAAATTAATCCTGCCAATCCAGGAGCATGGGAGATCTTTCCATCTTCTGAGATCTTCTTCAATTTCTTTCTTCAGAGACTTGAAGTTCTTGTCATACAGATCTTTCACTTGCTTTGTTAGATTCACTCCAAGATAATTTATTTTATTCGTGGCTATTGTCAAGGGTGTCATTTCCCTGATTTCTTTCTCTGCCTGTTTATCCTTTGAATAGAAGAAAGCTACTGATTTGTTTGAGTTGATTTTATATCCAGCCACATTGCTAAAGTTGTTTATCAGGTTTAGGAGTTCTCTGGTGGAAGTTTTAGGTTCACTTAAGTATACTACCATATCATCTGCAAATAGTGAAATTTTGACTTCTTCCTTTCCTATCTGTATCCCTTTGACGTCCTTTTGTTGTCTAATTGCTCTAGCTAAGACTTCCAGTACTATATTGAATAGGTAAGGTGAGAGTGGGCAGCCTTGCCTAGTCCCTGATCTTAGTGGGATTGCTTCAAGTTTCTCTCCATTTAGTTTGATGTTGGCTACTGGCTTGCTGTATATTGCTTTTACTATGTTTAGATATGGGCCTTGAATTCCTGATCTTTCCAAGACTTTTAACATGAAGGGATGTTGAATTTTTTCAAATGCTTTCTCAGCGTCTAGTGAGATGACCATGTGGTTTTTCTCTTTGAGTTTATTTATGTAGTGGATTACATTGATGGATTTCTGAATATTGAACCATCCCTGCATTCCTGGGATAAAGCCTACTTGATCTTGATGGATAATTGTTTTGATGTGTTGTTGGATTCGGTTTGCTGAGAATTTTATTGAGTATTTTTGCATCAATATTCATAAGAGAGATTGGTCTGTAGTTCTCTTTCTTTGTTGGGTCTTTCTGTGGTTTAGGTATGAGTGTAATGGTAGCTTCATAGAATGAATAGGGTAGTGTTCCTTCTGTTTCTATTCTATGGAATAGCTTGAAGAGGATTGGTATTAGGTCTTCCTTGAAGGTCTGAAAGAATTCTGCACTGAAACCACCTGGCCCCGGACATTTTTTGGTGGGAAGATTTTTAATTACTGTGTCTATTTCTTTAGGTGTTATAGGACTGTTTAGATGGTTTATCTGCTCCTCGTTTAACTTTGGTACCTGGTATCTATCTAGAAAATTGTCCATTTCCTCCAGATTTTCCAATTTTGTTGAGTATAGGCCTTTGTAGTAGGATCTGATAATTTTTTAAATTTCCTCTGTTTCTGTTGTTATGTCTCCCTTTTCAGTTCTGATTTTATTAATTTAAATGCTGTCTCTGCGCCCTTTGGTTAGTCTGGCTAAGGGTTTGTGTATCTTGTTGATTTTCTCAAAGAACCAGCTCCTGGTTTTGTTGATATTTTGTATAGTTCTTTTTGTTTCAACTTGGTTGATTTCAGCCCTGAGTTTGATTATTTCCTGCCATCTACTCCTCTTGGGTATACTAGCTTCTTTTTGTTCTAATGCTTTCAGGTTTGCTGTCAAGTTGTTAATGTATGCTCTTTCCACTTTCTTTTTGTGAGCACTTAGAGCTATGATTTTTCCTCTTAGTACTGCTTTCAATGAGTCCCACATGTTTTGATATGATGTGTCTTCATTTTCATTTAAATCTAAAAAGTCTTTAATTTCTTTCTTAATTTCTTCCTTGACCAAGTTATCATTGAGTAGAGCATTGTTCAGTTGCCAAGTGTATGTGGGCTTTCTGTTGTTTTTGTCCATGTCAAAGACAAGTCTTAATCCATGGTGGTCTGATAAGGTACTGGGGATTATTTCAATCTTTTTGTATCTGTTGAGGCCTGTTTTGTGACCAATTATATGGTCTATTTTGGAGAAGGTACCATGAGGTGCTGAGAAGAAGGTATATTCTTTTGTTTTAGGATGGAATGTTCTATAGATGTCAGTTAAGACCAATTGGTTCATAACTTCTGTTAGTTTCATTTTGTCTCGGTTTAGTTTCTGTTTCCATGATCTGTCCATAGCTGAGAGTGGGGTGTTGAAATCTCCCACTATTATTGTGTAGGGTGCAATGTATGCTTTAAGCTTTAGTAAAGTTTCTTTTATGTATGTGGGTGCCCTTACATTTGGGGCATAGATGTTGAGAATTGCGAGTTCCTCTTGGTACCTTTTACCTTTGATGAATATGAAGTGTCTTTCTTTATCTTTTTTGATTACTTCTGGTTGAAACTGATTTTATTTGATATTAGAATCGCTACTCCAGCTTGTTTCTTGGGACCATTTGCTTGGAAGATTGTTTTCCAACCTTTTACTCTGAGGTAGTGTCTGTCTTTTCCACAGAGGTGCGTTTCCTGAATGCAGCAAAATGTTGGGTCCTGTTTACGTATCCAGTCTGATAGTCTATGTCTTTTTACTGGAGAATTGAGTCCATGGATATTAAGAGATATTAAGGAAAATGAATGTTGTTTCCTGTTATTTTTGTTATTGGCAGTGGAGTTATGTTTGTGTAGCTACCTTCTTTTACGGTTTTTGGAAGATTACTTTCCTGCTTTTTCTAGGTTGTAGTTTCCCTCCTTGTGATGGAGTTTTCCACCAATTATCCTCTGAAGTGCTGGGTTTGTGTTGAGATACTGTGTAAATTTGGATTTGTCATGGAATATTTTGGTTTCTCCATCAATAATGATTGACAGTTTTGCTGGGCATAGTAGTCTGGGCTGGCATTTGTCTTCTCTTAGGGTCTGTATGATATTGGTCCAGGATCTTCTGGCTTTTATGGTCTCTGGTGAGAAGTGTGGTATAATTCTTATAGGTCTGCCTTTATATGTTACTTTGCCTTTTTCCCTTACTGCTTTTAGTATTTTTTCTTTGTTTTGTACATTTGATGTTTTGATGGGAAGTATTTCTTTTCTGGTCTAAACTATTTGGAGTTCTGTAGGCTTCTTGTATATTTATGGACATCTCTTTCTTTAGGTTAGGGAAGTTTTCCTCTATAATTTTGTTGAGGATATTTACTGGTCCTTTAAGTTGGGAGTCTTCCCCCTCATCTATACCTATTATCCTTAGGTTTGGCCTTCTCGTTGTGTCTTGGATTTCTTGTATGTTTTGGGTTAGTAGCTTTTTGTATTTTGCATTTTCTTTGACAGTTGTGTCAATGTTTTCCATGGTATCTTCTGCACATGAGATTCTCTCTTCCATCTCTTGTATTCTGTTGGTAATACTTGTGTTTATGACTCCTGATCTTTTTTTAGGTTTTCTATCTCCAGGGTGTTCTCCCTTTGTGATTTCTTTATTGTTTCTACTTCCGTTTTTAGATCCTGCATGGTTCTGTTTAATTCCTTTTCCCGTTTGGTTGCATTTTCTTGCAATTCCTTAAGGGATTTTTGTGTTTCCTCTCTAAGGGTTTCTATCTGTTCTTTGAGAGTGTTATTTATGTCTTTCTTAAAGTCCTCTATCATCATCATGAGAAGTGATTTTAATTCTGAATCCTGCTTTTCTGGTGTGATGGGTGTGTTCAGGGCTTGCTATGATGGGGGAACTGGGTTCTGACGATGCCATGTAACTTTGGTTTCTGTTCCTTACGTTCTTGTGCCTGCCTTTTGCCATCTGGTTAAATCTAGTGCTACCTGTACTTCTGTCTCTGATTGAAGCCTGTCTTTCCAGTTGTCTCGCTTGTGTTTGGTCTTCTAGGAGTCCAGATGTCTCTGTGATTTTTTCCAGCTGCCCTGATTACAGTGGTATCTCTAGGATGCCTCAGGATATGGTGCCTCCAAGGTAGCAGTCCAGCTAGATGTCTGCTGTTCTGGGTGCAGTGTCTCCTCTTGGATATCTCAGGATATGTTGTCTGACACTCTGAGTTCAGTTGTTCCTCTGTGGCTCTGGGTTGAGTGGACCTTCCAGTATGTCTCAGGTGGAATCTGGGGTCCACACAACTGCAGACCTGGTAGAGGTCTGGTCCGGGCCTCAGACCCGGGAGATGGGCAGAAGGGGTGTGCTAGCTGGCGGCGCATGGGGGGGGGGTTATCTGCTGGATTCTGAGCACTCAGGGCACCCAGCTATGAGCTCATGGTAGTATGTGGGTTTTCCTACCTAAAGCTGGTTGTGGGATCTGTGGATCCCCCAGAATGTGTCTGGCGGTATCCAGGGTGCACTCACCCGCAGGCCTCAGACCAGAGGAGGGGCGAGCAGCAGAAGGGGAGTGCTAGCGCTGTCTATGGGTTCTATGGATCCCCCTGAAATATTTCTTGATGACTTATTGCTTCACCTGTAGATCAGTGCATCTCTCAGCCCTCATCAGAGAAGCTTCTTGAAAGTTAATTAACAAAGGGACTGTCATCTGGTCTTTGTGCAGTGATATGAGTTTGGTGTGCTCACTCAGAACTAGAATGGATGTATCATACATCTCCAACCAAGGCTTAAAGGTCTTTATAGAATTTTTTGTGAGCAGAATTTTAGAGCCAGAGGTAGTTGATAACATCAATGAAAAAAAATGTTTTTTGTACACAACAGGGGAGGAACAGAGATATTGACTCACAGAAGTTGCAAAAGAATTCACAAGACCTGTGCAAGATTATGCCCAAACATTGTTAGTTCTTTGTCAAAAGGATAGAAGACATAATTTTCTGGGAAGACAACCTAAATTGGATAATGCTTTCCTCAATTTGCCTGTAGTCAAGTCTGCAGGGCATTTTTTGGATAATAGTTGATATAGTAGTTCCTATGTCAATGGGGAAGTTCTCACCCTGGGAAGGTGGTCTGGGTAGCTTATGAAAATAGGCTGAGCAAGTCATGGGGGAACAAGCCAGTACACCAAGCTTCTCTTCCTGCTTCAGTTGCTGAGTTCAGGTTCCTGTCCTGACTTCTTGCCTTGGTGTCCCTGATTGATGCAATCTGTAAAACAAGTAAACACTTTCTTTCTTGGTTGTTCTATTCATGGTACTTTTTGCAGCAAGTGAAATAAACTAAGACACTAACAATATCCCAACATGGGGGGATGAAGGTGGGCACAATCCCACCATTCATTGGGGTTCTATTGTAGGTGATAATTGATGATAAAGAGATTCTGTTTCTTAAATGATTTAATCTCTGGCAGGTAAGCCACATTGTGGAGAAGTTCATACTCCGAAGAGGAATGGATTTAATGGAAACAGAAGAAAATCAAAGGTTGGGTGGGTAGGGCTGAGAGAGTAGATGATCAAAGAGTTTAGTGAGTAAACAGAGTAAGACCCAAAAGTTGAATGAAAGTCACCAAGTTAATAAGAAGTATAGAAAATCAGGCAATATCACATGCCTGTAATTCTAGCATGTGAAATCTATGGTGAAAAAGCATCTCCTGTTTGAAGCTGGGAGCTCTGGTGGGTTGGTATTGTCACTTTCCCCATGAGGCTGCAAACCTCTTCAGGTCCTTTAGTCCTCTTTCTAACTCCTCCACTGGGGACTGTGTGTTCAGTTCAATGGTTGGCTGTGAGCACCGCCTCTGTATATGTCAGGCTCTGGCAGAGCCTCTCAGGAGACAGGTACACCAGGCTCCTGTCAGACTGCATTTTCTGGCATCCACAACAGTATCTGTGTTTGGTGACTGCACATGGGATGGTTCCTCAGGTGGGGCAGTGTCTGGATGGCCCCTCTTTTAGTCTCTGCTCCATGCTTTGTCTCTGTATTTGCTCTCGTGAGTATTTTGTTACTTCTTCTAATCAGGACCAAGAAGCTAGCCACTTCTAAGTAAGTGTTATGATTCCACACACTTTTGCATAGCAAGGTTCTACCTCATAAAGTTGAGGAGTTGTTGTCCTGAAACTCACTCTGTAGACCAGGCTGGCCTCGAACTCAGAAATCCACCTGCCTCTGCCTCCCAAGTGCTAGGATTAAAGGTGTGTGCCACCACCGCCCGGCCCACTTTCATCTTTTTACAGGAAATTTTAACTCAGATACTCATGCTTAAGCTAACACTCAACCAACTGAGACCCACATCCAGGGGTTTTGAGAAGCCTTGTAATCCCAACAAAGTGCCACGAGATGAATTTATCAGAGGCCTAAGAAGGGTATTGAAATAAGGAGAAAAGCAAGGTTGACATAAGGAGAAAAGAAAGGTTGGGATGTGTACTTGCTCTTCAGGAAGAGTCAGTAGTTAAATATTTGGCCATAAAAACCACCACGCTGGCAACTATGAAGCATTAGTCAACCAGCACCCTCTTAAATGGCCTTTAGCTATCTCCAAGCTTCTTTTGCCCATGGATAAAATTCTCCACAGAATCAAGAACATAATTGACAATCATTTCATTAAGCATAACAGCTCTTAAGTTAGGAGGTACAGGTCTAGATCTTCTAAGCATAATCTGAAAAGAAGTTAATCCCAAAGTATAAGGAGTGTTTCAGAGTGAAGGGGAGGAGAGCTACCGAGTTCCCAACAGTCTGCATGGGTAATGTAGTAAGAGTTTCTTTGAGAGTTCTATTCAACCTGTCTACTCACCAGAGCTTTGGTGTCTGTAAGCACAGTGTAACTTCCAATCTGCTTCTATATCCTTGGCCTTCTACTATGTTACCTGAGCTCTGATGTCTGGCTCATTAACAGAACTCAAAGGCACTGGTATTCTATACCTGGGAAGGATATCTTATATTATGTTTTTTTTTTTTAAACCATTTTGTGCCTTCTGATGTTTAGTGGAGAAAGCACTGAAAAAGTATCTACAGATAAATAACCACATCCATATCCATATATGCTTGGTTTCTGCGCAATGAAGTTTGTTTCCCAGTGGCCATCTGGTCTGGTGCCTCTGTTTGAAGCCTCTTTGTATTTGTAACCCCCGTTAGTAAGTTTGCAGACGAAGCTATTTGAGGCAATTTGCTCTACTAAAGGTTTTATATGTATAATCACTAAGTCTCCATGTGGAATAAGATTTATTTTTTGGAACCCAGATGGGTAGTCTGGTGGAAATGTTGGAACAATTTCTTAGCAAAATCCTCAGGCAGGATCAATTTGCTATCATCAGTGAGTCTCCAACAACAAGGTGTGTGAGGCATCTTCAGTTTGCTTTTATGTAAGCAACATCTTCCTTAGAATATTTCAGTTCTTCTGGTAGAGTGGTTGTCTCTAGATCTGTCAGTTTAAAAGCCAAAGTTAGCGTAGGGTTAGGGATGGTGTCCTTTGCTGCTTCATCAGCCTTCTGACTACCTCTGGCCTTCTTGGTATTTTCCCTGGATATGGGGATTGTAGGTGAGTCAAACCTGCTTCTTGTCTGCTGAGCACAGGCATGTAAGAATTAGAGACATTCTTGTCATTACCCTTATTATCTATGGAGACAAGACTGATGTTATCTGGCCCCAAGTTCATGAGCAGAAGACCTGGCCATGTTCCTACCTGGTTGTAGCACTTGGGAAAGCAGTCCCTGTATCTCACCTGGGCTGCAGGGTAGAGCTGGCACTGAATGTGGGTTGCAGGTGAGATGGATCCAAGGGCATGGAGTCCACAGGCTGACTGTTTCTGATAGCCTTCAGTCTCTGATCCAGGGATTTCAATTGGTGTAGCCCAAAATCCACTCCATCAATGAGCTGCTGGAGTGCATAAAGGGGCTGGCTCTACAGACCCAAAACCACAGGATCTCCATGACTTAGGGCAACGGCAGCATATCCAAGAATAGTTTCAGTGCGGTTCTCAAAGCAGAAGTCAGAGGCTTCATACCAGACCAACAGGTCATTGCACTGAACATTTAAAAGCAAAGAAGTGTGGACAAAAGGGACACACTTTGACAAGGTATATCTTCCACAAGATTTTATTTCTCTCTTGCAGTGGAAGGTTTCCAGTGTGGATGGCAGCAAGTGTTAGGGGGCAAGGAGGTAAGTGGGATTCGGGTGCATGATATGAATAAAGTCCACAAAAATACATAGCAAAGATCTCGTTAACCAATGTTATTTTATTTCCAATATAGAAGACATATTTCACTGATTAAGTGATTAGGATTAAGTTAATGTTAAAACTGGTCCAGGTGGCCTTCCTTTTTCCCCAGTGCAGGGCCATTTGCCTTGGCTTCTGAGAGGTGCCTGTTCCCATGCTGCATGGAAGTGAGACCTCCAGTGACCCACAGTGCTAACAAAGCTGGGATCACATTGTCAACTTACCAATAGAAATGTACTCAGGAGTCCTCAGATTCCCTAGAGCTGGGCTTGCTGGGCTCTGCCATCCATCCATTATCCGTTGGAGAACACCCAGGAGTTCTCAGCATTATCACCCTGCATGATTCTTCTCCATCTTACCCAGGAGTATGCACCTGCAGAAAGGAGGTAAGGCCTTACAAAGTGCTCCATGGAGACTGTGGACTTCTTTATCATTGTAGGAAGCCGCTGTTAGCAGTGGCTATACGTTTGCATTTCCAAGATGGCGCTGGCCTCGTGTTTTCCCAGCAGTAAACAATTATCTGCGCAGCTGCTAGGCAGAAAGACCGCCAAGTCACTGGCCTATCCCGAGGCATAATATTGGGTGGTGAGCGAACAGCCATTCAGAAGTGAATACGTCACTCTAGGGTGTATTTAAGCTAGGCCGCTTCTGGTTTCTTCGGTCTTTCCGCTTTACCGTGTCGAGAAGTAAAGTCCTCGTTTGCAGTATACCCGATTATTGCCTCCTGTCCTTATTCGCGGGCGAAAGGGATTTGGGGGGCGCGCGTTATATCTGGCGCCGAGAACCTGGGAATTTCAAGGCGTGCGGAAGGCCCCGGAGACTCGAGGAGGGTTAACAAACTGCAGGTTTCGAGGTACACCTTTGGAAGATATGCCTGGGGTGGCACTTGTGGCAAGCGGATTTAAATTCACCGCTGCTGCTCCACTAGCTAGTCTCTTGGTTGCATTGCATTCGTTTTTAACTTATGTGTGTTGTGAGAGGTGGGCCACTCTAGCATACCAGAACCACGGTGTTATTGCTGGCGTCAGGCCAAGGGGTCTGGAGGTCAGGTCAGAGAACCTGGAGATATTGAAGTACTCGAAAGGAACAAGGACTGCTGCAGAGTCCATTAAGCTTGAGAAACCACCACGGGTGGGTGGAAGGAGGTCGGAGAAATAAAAGATCCTCCTTTATGACAGAATCTTTGGGGAAGCGGCTACACTCTGTACCTGTTGCGTCTTGCAACAAGGGCAGAGGCAGAACAAGAAAGCGTGGCGCGAAAGGCAGACAGAGGAGAGAGATAGCCTGCCTGGAAAGCGCGCTGGGCACACGGGGAGTGCCCCTGCGGGCTTAGAACAGGCAATGCCAGTGATGGAACAGATGATTTTTGAGGATGCCGCGACTAAATGCCGTGCAGCCAACGGGAGGCTGTGGGATTGGCTAAGGGCTTGCTGCCCCACAAGAGGAGGGATGCTGTTTGTGCTTATTCCACAGGTGAAAACAATTTAATTTCTTCCCTAAGCTGGCCAGCCCAATGTCAGCAATGGAGTCGGCTGTTCAGCTTTCCAGGTGCGTATGTGGAGATGGAGCTCCAGCTGTTGGGATCGTAAAAATGAACTAGCAAATACAGCTTTGGTCTGATGAAGTTCCAGTTGGGATTAGTTTCCGCTGTGGGCCATGGTCAGATTTGAACTGTTCTTTTAAGGCATAGTTAAATGCCAATATTTTGGAGTTGGTACCAATGAGGTTTGAGAAAAAGGTGTATTCTTTTGTTTTTAGGGTGAAATGTTATATATATATATATATATATATATATATATATATATATATATCAGTTAAATCCATTTGGTTCATAACTTCTGTTAGTTTCCTTGTGTCTCTATTTAGTTTCTATTTCCATGATCTATCCATTGCTTGAGAGTGGGGGGTAAATCCCCACTATTATTGTGTGAGGTGCAATGTATGCTTTGAGCTCTAGTAAAGTTTCTTTTATGTATGTGGGTGCCCTTGCATTTGGGGCATAGATGTTCAGAATTGAGAGTTCATTTTGGTACATGTTTCCTTTGATGAGTATGAAGTGTCCTTCTTTATCTTTTTTGATTACTTTTGGTTGAAAATCAATTTTATTTGATATTAGAATTGCTACTCCAGCTTGTTTCTTGGGACCATTTGCTTGGAAGATTGTTTTCCATCCTTTTACTCTGTGGTAGTGTCTGTCTTTGTCACAGAGGTGTGTTTCCTGTATGCATCAAAATTCTGGGTCCTGTTTATGTATCCAGTCTGATAGTCTATGTCTTTTTTATTGGGAAATTGAGTCTATTGATATTAAGAGATATTAAGGAAAATGATTCTTGCTTCCTGTTGTTTTTGTTATTAGAGGTGGAATTATGTTTGTGTAACTCTCTTCTTTTGGGGTTGTTGGAAGATTACTTCCTTGCTTTTTCTAGGTTGTAGTTTCCCTCCTTGTGTTGGAGTTTTCCATCAATTATCCTTTGAAGTGCTGGGTTTATGGGTAGATATTGTGTAAATTTGGTTTTGTCATGGAATATCTTGGTTTGTCCATCAATATTGATTGAGAGTTTTTGCTGGGTATAGTAGTCTGTGCTGGCATTTGTGTTCTCTTAGGGTCTGTATGATATCCGTCCACAATCTTCTGGCTTTTATAGTCTCTGGTGAGAAGTCTGTTGTAATTCTTATAGGTCTGCCTTTATATGTTACTTTACCTTTTTTTCTTACTGCTTTTAGTATTTTTTCTTTGGTTTGTACATTTGATGTTTTAATTATTATGTGACAGGAGGTATTTCTTTTCTGGTCTAGTCTATTTGGAGTTCTGTAGGCTTCTTGTATATTTATGGACATCTCTTTCTTTAGGTTAAGGACGTTTTCCTCTATAATTTTGTTGAAGATATTTACTGGCCCTTTAAGTTGGGAGTCTTCCCCCTCATCTATACCTATTATTCTTAGGTTTGGCCTTCTCATTGTGTCCTGGATTTCCTGGATGTTTTGGGTTAGTAGCTTTTTGTATTTTGCATTTTCTTTGACAGTTGTGTCAATGTTTTCCATGGTATCTTCTGCACATGAGATTTTCTCTTTATCTCTTGTATTCTGTTGGTGATGCTTGTGTCTATGACTCCTGCTCTTTTTCCTAGGTTTTCTATTTCCAGGGTAGTCTCCCTTTGAGATTTCTTTATTGTTTCTACTTCCATTTTTAGATCCTGGATGGTTTTGTTTAATTCCTTCATCTGTTGGCTTGTGTTTTCTTGCAATTTTTAAGGGATTTTTGTGTTTCCTCTTTAAGGGCTTCTACCTGTTTACCTGTGTTCTCAAATTCTTTGAGCGTGTTATTTATGTCCTTCTTACAGTCCTCTATCATCATCATGAGAAGTGATTTTAATTCTGAATCCTGCTTTTCTGGTGTAATGGGGTGTTCAGGGCTTTCTATGGTGGGAGAACTGGGTTCTGATGATGCCAAGTAACTTTGGTTTCTGTTGTTTACGTTCTTGTGCTTGCCTTTTACCATCTGGTTAGTTCTAGTGCTACCTGTACTTCTGTCTCTGATTGAAGCCTGTCTTTCTACTGGAGACTGCATTTCCAGTTATCTTGCTTGTGTCAGAACTCCTCAGGGTCCAGATGTCTCTGTGATCCTGTGATCCTGAGGTCCAGCTTCTCTGAGTACAGTGGCTCCTCTAGGATGTCTCAGGATATGGTGTCTTCACAGTAGCAGACCAGCTAGTTGTCCACTGCTCTGAGTGCAGTGTCTCCTCTAGTATGTCTCAGGATATGAGTGCCTGTTGCTCTGAGTGCAGTACCTCCTCTAGGATGTCTCAGGGTATGCTGTCCACTGCTCTGAGTTCAGTTGCTTCTCTAGGATGTCTCTGGACAAGGTATCTTCACAGGAGCAGACCATCTGGGTGTCTGCCCCAACCACAAGGACCAGGTGAGGGGTGGAAGGGGAGTGGCATTCCACAGGGGCGGGGTTTGGGTGCCTGATGGGCCCTGAGTGCCCCTTACTCCCAGTTGTAGCTCTGGGGCATAGGGCAGTGGGTGACTGGTCTTACCCACTGCTCTGAGTTCAGTTGCTCCTCTAGGATGTCTCAGGATATGGTGTTTTCTCGGGAGTAGATCAGCTGGGTGTCTGCCCCAGCCATGAGGCAATTTGCCTTTTTCTACATGCTGACTGGCAGTTGAACCAGCACCTTTTTTTGGAAAATGCTGTTTTTTTCCACTGGATTGTTTTATCTCCTTTGTCAAAGATCAAATGACCATGGGTGTATGGGTTCATTTCTGAGTGTTTAGTTCTATTCCATTGATCTACATGCCTGTCTCTGTACCAGTAACATACAGGTTTTTTATCACTATTGCTCTGTAATACAACTTAAGTTCAGAAATTTTGATTCTCACAGAAGTTCTTATATTGTTGAGATTAGTTTTCATTATTCTGGGTTATTTTGTTTTTCCAAATGAATTTGCAAATCACTCTTTCTAACTCTATGAAGAATTTAGTTGGGATTTTGATGGGGATTGCATTGAATCTGTAGATTGCTTTTTGGCAAGATGACCATTTTTACTATATTAATCCTACCAATTCCAGAGCATGGGAGATCTTTCCATCTTCTAAGATCTTTTTCGGTTTCTTTCTTCAGAGACTTTAAGTTCTCATCATATCGATCTTTCACTTGCTTGGTTAGAGTCACATCAAGGTATTTTATATTATTTGTGACTATTGTAAAGAGTTTCATTTCCCTAATTTTTTTCAGCCTGTTCATCCTCCATACTTATTCAATATAGTACTCAAAGTCCTAGTCAGAGCAATTAGACAACAAAAGGAGGTCAAATGGATACAAGTCTGAAAGGAAGAAGTCAAAATATCACTATTTGAAGATGATGTGATAGTATGTATATTTAAGTGACCCCAAAAATTTCACCAGAGAACTCCTAAACCTTATAAACATCTTCAGCAATGTGGCTGAATATAAAATTACTAAAACAAGTTAGTAGTCTTCCTCTGCTCAAAGGATAAATAGTCTGATAAAGAAATTAGGAAAATGACACCCTTTACACTAATTAGGATTCTCAGTGATTCAACCCCCCTTAGAGCCCAACAAGTAAAAGTAGCATAAGAAGATGGCTAATTGGAAAAGGGAGAAGTGGACCTGTTTAGAGGCAGTTCCTTTGGGGCAATTACAATCTTGTTTGTCCGAAGTCCAGTCCACTGGCAAAATACTAAAGACGAGTCAGTAGTAGCAGCTCAACCCAAAAGAAACCATGAAGTGACACTGCTCAACCATGCCAAAACCCCACCAGAACACTTCTAGAATTGATGCATTTCTCTCTACAAAGTTATAACAAGCGCAGATCAGAGAAAAAACAAGGTGAACCAATGCTAGGCTATCATTAGTGAAGACCAGCGGCAGTGAAGCCAATGAATACCAGCAAGCTGAACCAATGCCAAATTGTCATCTGCATGGACCAGCAAGGCAAAGTCCAACAAAGAACAGTAAGGTGAACCAATCCCAAAGCATCATCCACTGTCTTTTGGGTTATAGTTATACTCCTTTCAAGCTCCATGTGTCCCCTCATGCATCTGCTCCTGAAAATATCAAATGCCTTTTCATCAGGCAGCTTCCAGAAAAGCATCATGTGTTCACAGGAAAGCATGCTTTCAGGTGTCTGCTTCAGGAAAACATCTTCCCACCAGACAATTTCCAGAAAAATATCACATGATACAACTAGGTCTCCAACAAAACCAGAAATCCACTTCAAAAGTCTTTTATACAATTTTAGCCTTCATTGACACCATCACAAACCCTACCTTCCATCCATGTCTATGTCCCATCCCTGTTTATACCTAGTATTGATCCATTTCTTATAACATATATTTTATTGACTAGCCCACCATCATTACTTCTTTTCACCCTTTCTGTCCTGACCACTACTTCCTAGATCTATATAGATGCTCCAAATTAAGGACAGAAATTTAAAAATTTGAAGCTAGGATCTGTATATAATAGAAAACATGTAGAGTGTCTATTCTTAGATATGGCTTAATTTGGCCTATATGATGCTTTCCAGTTCATTCAGTTTTACAAATATTTAATATTTTTGTTAGTATTTATGAAATTCAAATGTGATATATATCATATTATATATTGACATAGATATAGGTATCAATTTTTATATATGTATATATATGAATTTATATGTATATATCACATTTTTTATCCATCCACTCATCTGTAATTGACATATGTACTGATTCAATTCCATAGATATTATCATACAAAATGTAAATACGTAGATTATCAAGCCCTTTGGAAACATTCTATACCATGCAGTACTTTCATTTTTAGCTTTTGAAAATCTACAAACTGATTTTCATAGTGGGTGTATCAGCTTAACCTTCTAATTACACCGTATAGGTGTTCCTATTTTTCCCAAAACAAAAAGTGATTGATTACTTAAATAACTTTTGTGCTGCATGAGTGGCCATATCTTGCCAGTCCAGGCATTATTGTAGCTAATAATAATCTTTAGTATTATTTCTTCCCATAAATCCTTATCTGCTGTGCCCTCTTGCCCCCCACCACATTTCTTTATTCCTGATACATTATTGCCCTTTAGTTCTTTTTTTTAATTAATTAATTAATTAATTAATTTATTTTTTTATTTATTAGATCTTTCATTTACACTTCAGATGCCATCCCCTTTCCCCATTCCCCCCCTTAGAAAACCCCTATCCCATGCCCCCTTTTCCTTTTTGCATTTATACATTTTTTAAAAAAATGTTAATCATAGGCTTTATAAGTTTGGAATTGTTCAATCAGAGGTGTAACCCACTACCCAACCTAGATATATCAACTATCTTTGACTGGTGGAGATACATGAACATCTGCCTCCCTGTCTCCCCCCTCTATCTCTCTTTCATCACCTAGCTTCTCCTCTCCTTCTTCTTCTCCTCTTCTTACTCCTTTTCTTCCTCTCAGTACTCCTCACACCTTAGCTTCTCCTACACATCACCCTTCCTGTTAAAAGGAAACTTTTCTCTCAAAATACAGTTAGAGCATAATTATACCAATTTGTACCAGTGAGGAACAAGATAGTCCTAATACCCAGTCCATCCTTTTGTTGACTAACCAGCACCTCTGTAATCTATCCTAACTAAAACACTTAGTTCTGAACCTGGCTTTTTCCTTGGCTTTAGGATGAATGTCAGCTGACGACCATCCACTCAAATCTTTTCTCTCAAGGTAAATAGCTATAAGTTTTCAACCCCGTCAGAAATTCAGAATGACTGAGTTAACTATAATTGTGGAAAGCACAAAGCATAGCTTCTAAAACTTAGCCAATTTATAGAGACCTCTGAACACCTGGACACTCACTCTACTTCAAAACGTTGGAGCATCTGTTCTTCTGCCTTCTGGCCCAGGATCATCTGACAGACCTTAGTGCTGCAGAATTATTAAGGGCTGATTACTCTGTCTAGGCAGATATAATCAGTCGACTATTCTGCAAGTGTGTCCTTTTCTGGACAGTAATTTGTCTGTAGAAGGAAAGTGGCAATTCTTGCCTAGTGGCTGTCTCACCACAACTGGAGTGACTCCAAGGATGCTCAATTTCTTCTTAGAATTTAACATAGGAAGCTGTCCGGAGCAGACAGGTCTCTAATGAAAATGAACATTAATACTGAAATGTTTGTCATGTCAATTCTAAGGATTTCTGATGTTTTGAAAACCAGCTATTTATGTAAGGTAATCTGGACTGTTGCCTGTTAACTCCACTCAGCTATTTCTAAATAAAACATAGAGAACACCCTTATAATAAACTCCAAGTCATGAATTTGCTATAGTCCCTTAACTCACAGGCTGACCATCTCAAATCAGTTTAAAAAGTTAAAGAAGGACTGGGTCTAAGCTTTGTATTCCTAAATGTGTTATACTGGTACAATGCCTATGAGAGTAACAATATTCATCTCACTCTTATATCACTAAGAAGCTCATGCCAATGAAAACCTTAAAATTTGTAAACAAAGTAAATTGGTGCCATTTAAGAATTTATATCTTCATCTTGATATTAATTATACAGATTTCTACTAATAGGTTATGGCTATGCAATAAACCCTAGCTAATCCTCTCTATTCCGACAAAACCACTACTTTTCCCTAGAGAGACAGCCCTACATTTACCACCTTAGTCCCCATGCCCAGGGAATAGGGGCGCTGACTCATCATTAGCTTCTTCAAGCTGATTATGGGCGTTGAGATATTAGAAGAGTAGTGGGGGGAAGAGCAAACTGACAATCCTCTGATGCTGTGTCTTCACTGCCTCCAGATGGAATTCACGGACCTCAGAGGTTTGAGCAGGTGTGCCCAGCTTGCTTGTTGAGTAGATACACCAAGGCTGATCATTCTGCAATATACAATTCTCAAAACAAATTTTAGTATCAAGATAGTTTTTTTTTTTTAAAGAGGGCTGACATTTTATTAAGAATGTTGGTTCTAACCGCTTTTCTATTTTCTCCCTCTTTTATTGGATATAATATTTACATTTCAAATTTTATCCCCTTACCATATTTCCCCCACCACCCAGGAACCCCTTATCCCATCCCCCCTCCTCCTGCCTCTATGAAGGTGTTTACCCACCTACCCCCAGGCCCCCTCCCCACCCTCAGATCCCCCCCTTAGTGCTCAGCCTTCAGGGTACCAATGATCTTGTCTCCCACCTATGCCCAACAAGGCCATCCTCCCCTACATATACAGCTGGAGTCATGTGTCTCTCCCTATGTGCTCCTAGGCTGGTGGTTTAGACCCTGGGGAGCTCTGGCTGGTTGGTATTGTTGCTCTCCTCACGGGGCCACCAGCCCTTATGGTTCACGGTTCCTTCAATTTACTCTCTAACTCCTCCATTGGGAACTTTGTTCAGATTAATGGATAGCTGTGGGTATCTGTCTCTGGGTATGTCTGACTCTGAGAGACCTCTAAGGATACAGCCTTATCAGGCTGCTGTCAGCTTTCCCATCCTGACATCCCTATCAGCATCTATTTTTGGTGACTGCCTATGGAATGAATACCCAGACGCAATGGTCTCCCTACAACCCTCCCTTCAGATTCTGACCCACACTTTGTCTCCACATTTGCTCCCTTGGTTATTTAGTTACTCCTTCTAAGAAAGACCTTAGGCATCCTTACTTGTTAATTCTTCTTCATGAGCTTCATGTCGTCTGGTAGTTGAATCTTTGTTGTTTCAAATTTTTTGGGCTAATCTCCGCTTATCAGTGAGTAAATACCATGTGTGTTCGTTTGTGATTGGGTTACCTCACTCAGGATGATATTTTCTACTTCCATCCATTTACCTAAGAATTTCTCGAATTCATTATTTTTAATAGCTGAGTAATATTCCATTGTGTAAATGTACCACATTTTTTGTATCCATTCCTCTGTTGAAGGGCATCTGGGTTCTTTCCAGCTTCTGGCTATTATAAATAGGGCTGCTATGAACATAGTGGAGTATATGTCTTTGTTATTTTTTGGGGCATTTTCTGGGTATATGCCCAGAAGTGGTATAGCTGGGTCCTCAGGTAGTGCTATGTCCAATTTTCTGAGGAACCGCCAGACTGACTTCTAAAGTGGTTGTACCAGCTTGCAACCCCACCAACAATGCAGGAGTGTTCCTCTTTCTTCACATCCTCGCCAGCATCTACTATCACCTGAGTTTTTGGTCTTAGCCATTCTGACTGGTGTGAGGTGGTATCTCAGTGTTGTTTTGATTTGCATTTCCCTGATGACTAAGGATGTGGAGCATTTCTTAAGGTGCTTCTCGGCCATTCGAGTTTCCTCAGTTGAGAATTCTTTGTTTAGCTCTGTACCCCATTTTTTAATGGGTTATTTTGTTGTCTGGCATCTAATTTCTTGAGTTCTTTGTAAATATTCGATATTAGCCCCCTATCGGATGTAGGATTAGTAATGATCTTTTCCCAATCTGTTGGTTGCCGTTTTGTCTTGTTGACAGTGTCCTTTGCCTTACAGAAGCTTTGCAATTTTATGAGGTCCCATTTGTGGATTCTTGATCTTAGAGCATAAGCCATTGGTGTTCTGTTCAGGAACGTTTCCCCTGTGCCTAGGTATTCGAGGGTCTTCCCCAACTTCTCTTCTAATAGTTTCAGTGTACCCGGCTTTATGTGAAGGTCCTTTATCCACTTGGAGTTGAGCTTTGTACAAGGGGATAAGAATGGATTAATTTGCATTCTTGTACATGTTGACCTCCAGTTGAGCCAGCACCACTTGTTGAAAATGCTGTCCTTTTTCCACTGGATGGATTTAGCTCCCTTGTCAAAGATCAAGTGACCATAGGTGTGCGGGTTCATTTCTGGGTCTTCAGTTCTATTCCATTGATCGTCCTGTCTGTCTCTGTACCAATACCATGCAGTTTTTATCACTACTGCTCTGTAGTACAGTTTGAGGTCCGGAATGGTGATTTCCCCCAGAAGTTCTTTTATTGTTGAGAATAGTTCTCACTATCCTAGGTTTTTTGTTCTTACAAATGAATTTGTAAATTGCTCTTTCTATCTCTATGAAGAATTGATTTGGAATTTTGATGGGTATTGCATTGAATCTGTAGATTGCTTTTGGCAGGATAGCCATTTTTACTAAATTAATCCTGCCAATCCAGGAGCATGGGAGATCTTTCCATCTTCTGAGATCTTCTTCAATTTCTTTCTTCAGAGACTTGAAGTTCTTGTCATACAGATCTTTCACTTGCTTTGTTAGATTCACTCCAAGATAATTTATTTTATTCGTGGCTATTGTTAAGGGTGTCATTTCCCTGATTTCTTTCTCTGCCTGTTTATCCTTTGAATAGAAGAAAGCTACTGATTTGTTTGAGTTGATTTTATATCCAGCCACATTGCTAAAGTTGTTTATCAGGTTTAGGAGTTCTCTGGTGGAAGTTTTAGGTTCACTTAAGTATACTATCATATCATCTGCAAATAGTGAAATTTTGACTTCTTCCTTTCCTATCTGTATCCCTTTGACGTCCTTTTGTTGTCTAATTGCTCTAGCTAAGACATCCAGTACTATATTGAATAGGTAAGGTGAGAGTGGGCAGCCTTGTCTAGTCCCTGATCTTAGTGTGATTGCTTCAAGTTTCTCTCCATTTAGTTTGATGTTGGCTACTGGCTTGCTGTATATTGCTTTTACTATGTTTGGGTATGGGCCTTGAATTCCTGACCTTTCCAAGACTTTTAACATGAAGGGGTGTTGAACTTTGTCAAATGGTTTCTCAGCGTCTAGTGAGATGACCATGTGGTTTTTCTCTTTGAGTTTATTTATGTAGTGGATTACATTGATGGATTTCTGAATATTGAACCATCCCTGCATTCCTGGGATAAAGCCTACTTGATCTTGATGGATAATTGTTTTGATGTGTTGTTGGATTCGGTTTGCGAGAATTTTATTGAGTATTTTTGCATCAATATTCATAAGAGAGATTGGTCTGTAGTTCTCTTTCTTTGTTGGGTCTTTCTGTGGTTTAGGTATGAGTGTAATGGTAGCTTCATAGAATG
The DNA here is from genome assembly GCF_011762505.2 of Arvicanthis niloticus. Taxonomy (NCBI): domain Eukaryota; kingdom Metazoa; phylum Chordata; class Mammalia; order Rodentia; family Muridae; genus Arvicanthis; species Arvicanthis niloticus. The sequence goes on from NC_047658.1 coordinate 9,641,066, forward strand.
AATAGGGTAGTGTTCCTTCTGTTTCTATTCTATGGAATAGCTTGAAGAGGATTGGTATTAGGTCTTCCTTGAAGGTCTGAAAGAATTCTGCACTGAAACCACCTGGCCCCGGACATTTTTTGGTGGGAAGATTTTTAATTACTGTGTCTATTTCTTTAGGTGTTATAGGACTGTTTAGATGGTTTATCTGCTCCTTGTTTAACTTTGGTACCTGGTATCTATCTAGAAAATTGTCCATTTCCTCCAGATTTTCCAATTTTGTTGAGTATAGGCCTTTGTAGTAGGATCTGATAATTTTTTAAATTTCCTCTGTTTCTGTTGTTATGTCTCCCTTTTCAGTTCTGATTTTATTAATTTGAATGCTGTCTCTGCGCCCTTTGGTTAGTCTGGCTAAGGGTTTGTGTATCTTGTTGATTTTCTCAAAGAACCAGTTCCTGGTTTTGTTGATATTTTGTATAGTTCTTTTTGTTTCAACTTGGTTGATTTCAGCCCTGAGTTTGATTATTTCCTGCCATCTACTCCTCTTGGGTATACTAGCTTCTTTTTGTTCTAATGCTTTCAGGTTTGCTGTCAAGTTGTTAATGTATGCTCTTTCCACTTTCTTTTTGTGAGCACTTAGAGCTATGATTTTTCCTCTTAGTACTGCTTTCAATGAGTCCCACATGTTTTGATATGATGTGTCTTCATTTTCATTTAAATCTAAAAAGTCTTTAATTTCTTTCTTAATTTCTTCCTTGACCAAGTTATCATTGAGTAGAGCATTGTTCAGTTGCCAAGTGTATGTGGGCTTTCTGTTGTTTTTGTCCATGTCAAAGACAAGTCTTAATCCATGGTGGTCTGATAAGGTACTGGGGATTATTTCAATCTTTTTGTATCTGTTGAGGCCTGTTTTGTGACCAATTATATGGTCTATTTTGGAGAAGGTACCATGAGGTGCTGAGAAGAAGGTATATTCTTTTGTTTTAGGATGGAATGTTCTATAGATGTCAGTTAAGACCAATTGGTTCATAACTTCTGTTAGTTTCATTTTGTCTCGGTTTAGTTTCTGTTTCCATGATCTGTCCATAGCTGAGAGTGGGGTGTTGAAATCTCCCACTATTATTGTGTAGGGTGCAATGTATGCTTTAAGCTTTAGTAAAGTTTCTTTTATGTATGTGGGTGCCCTTACATTTGGGGCATAGATGTTGAGAATTGCGAGTTCCTCTTGGTACCTTTTACCTTTGATGAATATGAAGTGTCTTTCTTTATCTTTTTTGATTACTTCTGGTTGAAACTGATTTTATTTGATATTAGAATCGCTACTCCAGCTTGTTTCTTGGGACCATTTGCTTGGAAGATTGTTTTCCAACCTTTTACTCTGAGGTAGTGTCTGTCTTTTCCACAGAGGTGCGTTTCCTGAATGCAGCAAAATGTTGGGTCCTGTTTACGTATCCAGTCTGATAGTCTATGTCTTTTTACTGGAGAATTGAGTCCATGGATATTAAGAGATATTAAGGAAAATGAATGTTGTTTCCTGTTATTTTTGTTATTGGCAGTGGAGTTATGTTTGTGTAGCTACCTTCTTTTACGGTTTTTGGAAGATTACTTTCCTGCTTTTTCTAGGTTGTAGTTTCCCTCCTTGTGATGGAGTTTTCCACCAATTATCCTCTGAAGTGCTGGGTTTGTGTTGAGATACTGTGTAAATTTGGATTTGTCATGGAATATTTTGGTTTCTCCATCAATAATGATTGACAGTTTTGCTGGGCATAGTAGTCTGGGCTGGCATTTGTCTTCTCTTAGGGTCTGTATGATATTGGTCCAGGATCTTCTGGCTTTTATGGTCTCTGGTGAGAAGTGTGGTATAATTCTTATAGGTCTGCCTTTATATGTTACTTTGCCTTTTTCCCTTACTGCTTTTAGTATTTTTTCTTTGTTTTGTACATTTGATGTTTTGATGGGAAGTATTTCTTTTCTGGTCTAAACTATTTGGAGTTCTGTAGGCTTCTTGTATATTTATGGACATCTCTTTCTTTAGGTTAGGGAAGTTTTCCTCTATAATTTTGTTGAGGATATTTACTGGTCCTTTAAGTTGGGAGTCTTCCCCCTCATCTATACCTATTATCCTTAGGTTTGGCCTTCTTGTTGTGTCTTGGATTTCTTGTATGTTTTGGGTTAGTAGCTTTTTGTATTTTGCATTTTCTTTGACAGTTGTGTCAATGTTTTCCATGGTATCTTCTGCACATGAGATTCTCTCTTCCATCTCTTGTATTCTGTTGGTAATACTTGTGTTATGACTCCTGATCTTTTTTTAAGTTTTCTATCTCCAGGGTATTCTCCCTTTGTGATTTCTTTATTGTTTCTACTTCCGTTTTTAGATCCTGCATGGTTTTGTTTAATTCCTTCTCCCGTTTGGTTGCATTTTCTTGCAATTCCTTAAGGGATTTTTGTGTTTCCTCTCTAAGGGTTTCTATCTGTTCTTTGAGAGTGTTATTTATGTCTTTCTTAAAGTCCTCTATCATCATCATGAGAAGTGATTTTAATTCTGAATCCTGCTTTTCTGGTGTGATGGGTGTGTTCAGGGCTTGCTATGATGGGGGAACTGGGTTCTGACGATGCCATGTAACTTTGGTTTCTGTTCCTTACGTTCTTGTGCCTGCCTTTTGCCATCTGGTTAAATCTAGTGCTACCTGTACTTCTGTCTCTGACTGAAGCCTGTCTTTCCAGTTGTCTCGCTTGTGTTTGGTCTTCTAGGAGTCCAGATGTCTCTGTGATTTTTTCCAGCTGCCCTGATTACAGTGGTATCTCTAGGATGCCTCAGGATATGGTGCCTCCAAGGTAGCAGTCCAGCTAGATGTCTGCTGTTCTGGGTGCAGTGTCTCCTCTTGGATATCTCAGGATATGTTGTCTGACACTCTGAGTTCAGTTGTTCCTCTGTGGCTCTGGGTTGAGTGGACCTTCCAGTATGTCTCAGGTGGAATCTGGGGTCCACACAACTGCAGACCTGGTAGAGGTCTGGTCCGGGCCTCAGACCCGGGAGATGGGCAGAAGGGGTGTGCTAGCTGGCGGCGCATGGGGGGGGGGGTTATCTGCTGGATTCTGAGCACTCAGGGCACCCAGCTATGAGCTCATGGTAGTATGTGTGTTTTCCTACCTAAAGCTGGTTGTGGGATCTGTGGATCCCCCAGAATGTGTCTGGCGGTATCCAGGGTGCACTCACCCGCAGGCCTCAGACCAGAGGAGGGGCGAGCAGCAGAAGGGGAGTGCTAGCGCTGTCTATGGGTTCTATGGATCCCCCTGAAATATTTCTTGATGACTTATTGCTTCACCTGTAGATCAGTGCATCTCTCAGCCCTCATCAGAGAAGCTTCTTGAAAGTTAATTAACAAAGGGACTGTCATCTGGTCTTTGTGCAGTGATATGAGTTTGGTGTGCTCACTCAGAACTAGAATGGATGTATCATACATCTCCAACCAAGGCTTAAAGGTCTTTATAGAATTTTTTGTGAGCAGAATTTTAGAGCCAGAGGTAGTTGATAACATCAATGAAAAAAAAATGTTTTTTGTACACAACAGGGGAGGAACAGAGATATTGACTCACAGAAGTTGCAAAAGAATTCACAAGACCTGTGCAAGATTATGCCCAAACATTGTTAGTTCTTTGTCAAAAGGATAGAAGACATAATTTTCTGGGAAGACAACCTAAATTGGATAATGCTTTCCTCAATTTGCCTGTAGTCAAGTCTGCAGGGCATTTTTTGGATAATAGTTGATATAGTAGTTCCTATGTCAATGGGGAAGTTCTCACCCTGGGAAGGTGGTCTGGGTAGCTTATGAAAATAGGCTGAGCAAGTCATGGGGGAACAAGCCAGTACACCAAGCTTCTCTTCCTGCTTCAGTTGCTGAGTTCAGGTTCCTGTCCTGACTTCTTGCCTTGGTGTCCCTGATTGATGCAATCTGTAAAACAAGTAAACACTTTCTTTCTTGGTTGTTCTATTCATGGTACTTTTTGCAGCAAGTGAAATAAACTAAGACACTAACAATATCCCAACATGGGGGGATGAAGGTGGGCACAATCCCACCATTCATTGGGGTTCTATTGTAGGTGATAATTGATGATAAAGAGATTCTGTTTCTTAAATGATTTAATCTCTGGCAGGTAAGCCACATTGTGGAGAAGTTCATACTCCAAAGAGGAATGGATTTAATGGAAACAGAAGAAAATCAAAGGTTGGGTGGGTAGGGCTGAGAGAGTAGATGATCAAAGAGTTTAGTGAGTAAACAGAGTAAGACCCAAAAGTTGAATGAAAGTCACCAAGTTAATAAGAAGTATAGAAAATCAGGCAATATCACATGCCTGTAATTCTAGCATGTGAAATCTATGGTGAAAAAGCATCTCCTGTTTGAAGCTGGGAGCTCTGGTGGGTTGGTATTGTCACTTTCCCCATGAGGCTGCAAACCTCTTCAGGTCCTTTAGTCCTCTTTCTAACTCCTCCACTGGGGACTGTGTGTTCAGTTCAATGGTTGGCTGTGAGCACCGCCTCTGTATATGTCAGGCTCTGGCAGAGCCTCTCAGGAGACAGGTACACCAGGCTCCTGTCAGACTGCATTTTCTGGCATCCACAACAGTATCTGTGTTTGGTGACTGCACATGGGATGGTTCCTCAGGTGGGGCAGTGTCTGGATGGCCCCTCTTTTAGTCTCTGCTCCATGCTTTGTCTCTGTATTTGCTCTCGTGAGTATTTTGTTACTTCTTCTAATCAGGACCAAGAAGCTAGCCACTTCTAAGTAAGTGTTATGATTCCACACACTTTTGCATAGCAAGGTTCTACCTCATAAAGTTGAGGAGTTGTTGTCCTGAAACTCACTCTGTAGACCAGGCTGGCCTCGAACTCAGAAATCCACCTGCCTCTGCCTCCCAAGTGCTAGGATTAAAGGTGTGTGCCACCACCGCCCGGCCCACTTTCATCTTTTTACAGGAAATTTTAACTCAGATACTCATGCTTAAGCTAACACTCAACCAACTGAGACCCACATCCAGGGGTTTTGAGAAGCCTTGTAATCCCAACAAAGTGCCACGAGATGAATTTATCAGAGGCCTAAGAAGGGTATTGAAATAAGGAGAAAAGCAAGGTTGACATAAGGAGAAAAGAAAGGTTGGGATGTGTACTTGCTCTTCAGGAAGAGTCAGTAGTTAAATATTTGGCCATAAAAACCACCACGCTGGCAACTATGAAACATTGGTCAACCAGCACCCTCTTAAATGGCCTTTAGCTATCTCCAAGCTTCTTTTGCCCATGGATAAAATTCTCCAAAGAATCAAGAACATAATTGACAATCATTTCATTAAGCATAACAGCTCTTAAGTTAGGAGGTACAGGTCTAGATCTTCTAAGCATAATCTGAAAAGAAGTTAATCCCAAAGTATAAGGAGTGTTTCAGAGTGAAGGGGAGGAGAGCTACCGAGTTCCCAACAGTCTGCATGGGTAATGTAGTAAGAGTTTCTTTGAGAGTTCTATTCAACCTGTCTACTCACCAGAGCTTTGGTGTCTGTAAGCACAGTGTAACTTCCAATCTGCTTCTATATCCTTGGCCTTCTACTATGTTACCTGAGCTCTGATGTCTGGCTCATTAACACAACTCAAAGGCACTGGTATTCTATACCTGGGAAGGATATCTTATATTATGTTTTTTTTTTTTAAACCATTTTGTGCCTTCTGATGTTTAGTGGAGAAAGCACTGAAAAAGTATCTACAGATAAATAACCACATCCATATCCATATATGCTTGGTTTCTGCGCAATGAAGTTTGTTTCCCAGTGGCCATCTGGTCTGGTGCCTCTGTTTGAAGCCTCTTTGTATTTGTAACCCCCGTTAGTAAGTTTGCAGACGAAGCTATTTGAGGCAATTTGCTCTACTAAAGGTTTTATATGTATAATCACTAAGTCTCCATGTGGAATAAGATTTATTTTTTGGAACCCAGATGGGTAGTCTGGTGGAAATGTTGGAACAATTTCTTAGCAAAATCCTCAGGCAGGATCAATTTGCTATCATCAGTGAGTCTCCAACAACAAGGTGTGTGAGGCATCTTCAGTTTGCTTTTATGTAAGCAACATCTTCCTTAGAATATTTCAGTTCTTCTGGTAGAGTGGTTGTCTCTAGATCTGTCAGTTTAAAAGCCAAAGTTAGCGTAGGGTTAGGGATGGTGTCCTTTGCTGCTTCATCAGCCTTCTGACTACCTCTGGCCTTCTTGGTATTTTCCCTGGATATGGGGATTGTAGGTGAGTCAAACCTGCTTCTTGTCTGCTGAGCACAGGCATGTAAGAATTAGAGACATTCTTGTCATTACCCTTATTATCTATGGAGACAAGACTGATGTTATCTGGCCCCAAGTTCATGAGCAGAAGACCTGGCCATGTTCCTACCTGGTTGTAGCACTTGGGAAAGCAGTCCCTGTATCTCACCTGGGCTGCAGGGTAGAGCTGGCACTGAATGTGGGTTGCAGGTGAGATGGATCCAAGGGCATGGAGTCCACAGGCTGACTGTTTCTGATAGCCTTCAGTCTCTGATCCAGGGATTTCAATTGGTGTAGCCCAAAATCCACTCCATCAATGAGCTGCTGGAGTGCATAAAGGGGCTGGCTCTACAGACCCAAAACCACAGGATCTCCATGACTTAGGGCAACGGCAGCATATCCAAGAATAGTTTCAGTGCGGTTCTCAAAGCAGAAGTCAGAGGCTTCATACCAGACCAACAGGTCATTGCACTGAACATTTAAAAGCAAAGAAGTGTGGACAAAAGGGACACACTTTGACAAGGTATATCTTCCACAAGATTTTATTTCTCTCTTGCAGTGGAAGGTTTCCAGTGTGGATGGCAGCAAGTGTTAGGGGGCAAGGAGGTAAGTGGGATTCGGGTGCATGATATGAATAAAGTCCACAAAAATACATAGCAAAGATCTCGTTAACCAATGTTATTTTATTTCCAATATAGAAGACATATTTCACTGATTAAGTGATTAGGATTAAGTTAATGTTAAAACTGGTCCAGGTGGCCTTCCTTTTTCCCCAGTGCAGGGCCATTTGCCTTGGCTTCTGAGAGGTGCCTGTTCCCATGCTGCATGGAAGTGAGACCTCCAGTGACCCACAGTGCTAACAAAGCTGGGATCACATTGTCAACTTACCAATAGAAATGTACTCAGGAGTCCTCAGATTCCCTAGAGCTGGGCTTGCTGGGCTCTGCCATCCATCCATTATCCGTTGGAGAACACCCAGGAGTTCTCAGCATTATCACCCTGCATGATTCTTCTCCATCTTACCCAGGAGTATGCACCTGCAGAAAGGAGGTAAGGCCTTACAAAGTGCTCCATGGAGACTGTGGACTTCTTTATCATTGTAGGAAGCCGCTGTTAGCAGTGGCTATACGTTTGCATTTCCAAGATGGCGCTGGCCTCGTGTTTTCCCAGCAGTAAACAATTATCTGCGCAGCTGCTAGGCAGAAAGACCGCCAAGTCACTGGCCTATCCCGAGGCATAATATTGGGTGGTGAGCGAACAGCCATTCAGAAGTGAATACGTCACTCTAGGGTGTATTTAAGCTAGGCCGCTTCTGGTTTCTTCGGTCTTTCCGCTTTACCGTGTCGAGAAGTAAAGTCCTCGTTTGCAGTATACCCGATTATTGCCTCCTGTCCTTATTCGCGGGCGAAAGGGATTTGGGGGGCGCGCGTTATATCTGGCGCCGAGAACCTGGGAATTTCAAGGCGTGCGGAAGGCCCCGGAGACTCGAGGAGGGTTAACAAACTGCAGGTTTCGAGGTACACCTTTGGAAGATATGCCTGGGGTGGCACTTGTGGCAAGCGGATTTAAATTCACCGCTGCTGCTCCACTAGCTAGTCTCTTGGTTGCATTGCATTCGTTTTTAACTTATGTGTGTTGTGAGAGGGTGGGCCACTCTAGCATACCAGAACCACGGTGTTATTGCTGGCGTCAGGCCAAGGGGTCTGGAGGTCAGGTCAGAGAACCTGGAGATATTGAGTACTCGAAAGGAACAAGGACTGCTGCAGAGTCCATTAAGCTTGAGAAACCACCACGGGTGGGTGGAAGGAGGTCGGAGAAATAAAAGATCCTCCTTTATGACAGAATCTTTGGGGAAGCGGCTACACTCTGTACCTGTTGCGTCTTGCAACAAGGCAGAGGCAGAACAAGAAAGCGTGGCGCGAAAGGCAGACAGAGGAGAGAGATAGCCTGCCCTGGAAAGCGCGCTGGGCACACGGGGAGTGCCCTGCGGGCTTAGAACAGGCAATGCCAGTGATGGAACAGATGATTTTTGAGGATGCCGCGACTAAATGCCGTGCAGCCAACGGGAGGCTGTGGGATTGGCTAAGGGCTTGCTGCGGCCCAGGGAGGGAAGCTGTTTGTGCTTATTCCACAGGTGAAAACAATTTAATTTGGGTTCCCTACGCAGCTGGCACAGCCGCAATGGCGGAGCAAGGCCTGGAGTCGGCGGTGGCCACGCTGCCCCCCGAGGTGCGGTCGCAGCTGGTGGAGATGGAGCTGGAGCTGTCTGAGGATCGTAAAGAATGAAGCTAGGTTGCAAGATTACAGCTCTGAGTCTCCGGACACTGAAGTTCCAGTTGGCGATAAGTAGTATACCGCTGTGGGCCATGGTCAGATCTTGAACTGTTCTAGAGGCTTTAAAACATAGTTAAACTGCCAATATTCCATTGGCTACAGTTGGTAGCTCAACCGAGAGTTTGAAAATTTTTGATTTGCCTATGTTTATAGAGAAAAGATACAACACGTGTCTTTTAAGGTTTACAGTTTAAATTTAAGGTTTTAAGCTAAAACCAAAACAACACAATTCGGTGTAGCCAAGCCTCGGAGCAGGCAGAGGGAGGTTAAGTGCATTTACATTTGAAGTAAGAAATGCAGACTGAATTACAGAAACCCAGGTGCTAAGCTCCTTTGTTCTGAGTCTTCAGACCAGATCCTAAAAATGTGCTTACAGAGATTTCTGTGTTTCTTGTGAGAAGAGAGATAAATCTAAGACTCAAAGATTTTACAACAGTCTGTGGGCTAAAGGTTATGATTGTGCTGCAGAAATTAAAATTATGCCTGCTTCCCTCCATGAATATAGCTGTGCCTGCTGATAGAGTATGGTTCAGGTTGTTTTATTTCCTTTATATTCAAAGTTGTTAAAAATGAGATGCCTTGGATTCCTTTAATGTGTGTAACAATTGTTAGAGAATAAGATTGGCTTTTATACGATATTCTCATTGGACTAAAAAGATTGGTTATTAGATTAATCCAAAATAAAGTTCAAATTTAAGATTTATACAACGTAACTTGTCTATTCCAGCTACCATTTTAATAAATGCTTATAGAATTTTATAGATATAAAAGATGTTTTTATATTATCCCTTTACATTTCTGATAAAGGTGAAAGGTTTACAGTTAGTAAATTTATTTATAATTTTTAAGAGCCCATGAAGCGATATTTGTTAAAGATAATTGCTTCAGAAAATGGTTAATTATTTTACATTTTATATATATACAAATATTGTTGTTGCTTTAATACAAAAAATTAAGAGGTTAAATCTTTTGGTGTATATTATTCATTGTGTGATACTTTATTAGTGGATTTCTCTAAAGAAGTTTTTTCTGCAAGCCATTGCTCCAATATAACGAGCTTTAAAAATTTTTTTAGGGTACTTGTTACTTCAAAAAAGATTCAAAGACAGTGTCTTTCAATATTTGAGACAGGTAGGACTAGAAAAATGGCTCAGCCGTTAAAGGCTAATCTTTTAAAATATAAAAGCTGAACTCCCAGCAACCACATGGTAGCTCACAACCATTTGTGGTGGGGATCTAACACCATCTTCTGGCTTGTGAATGTACATGCAAAAGAAAATAGTTTACTTTTAATCTTGATTTGCTCTTAGTGATTTTTAAAAGTTGTTAAGAGATATTATTTGGCTAAAACCTCATTTTAAGCTTACCATAGGAGGATTTAAACCTCTGGTTAATGTTTTCAAAGAGATGCAAGTCCTAAATTAAATCATATGTGTATCTTCTTGATTTTAACCTGCTTCAACACAATTAAATTATGTGTTGTAGCCACTGTTTAAAATGTTAAAAAGGATATATCTGCCTTTGTTTTGTTGAATGGTGTGCTTCATGAAGTACAGAATGTTTCGGCTACAAGATTTAATATCTCTAGCCATTTGAATAACATTAAAATTAATAAGGTGTTTAAGAATGCATCTACACAACCGGTGTTGGTGTGTGTGGACCCTCCACTTTTCTTTATGTTATCCAACTTTCAGAATAATTCTGATATTTTGGATTGTAAGAATGTTACATGCTTTTTGGCACAATGCTGGAATAGATCACTAGACCTAGCCTTGGTTGTGCATGTGCCTACCTTTGTGCCCATCTCAGTACATCATTATGGAGACTTAAAAGAGACTTTGGTCAATCAGAGAGTTGATTTGCTCCAAGCCCATGTGGAGCAGCTCACGGATGTGGTTCAAATAAGCTGTGGTGTCAGCAACCCCACATCCAGGTATTACACCTCTGAGATTTGTAAATGATACATTTATTTAAAGCCATAATCTTTCTGCTTATTTAAAAGGAAAGTGGAATGGGAAGTTGGACCAGGTGCAACACTAATTGCAGATCCGGATTTCGAGTCTTGTTGGAACACGAGTGGAACCTGTTTCCCATGGAGATTTTACTTCTTGAATTTCTTCTGCTTTTTCTTTCTTTCTTTCTTTCTTTCTTTCTTTCTTTCTTTCTTTCTTTCTTTCTTTCTAAAAGGGAAGGTAGGCCTGTTTTGATACAGCCCTATGATGTGGATTCGTGTTCATGGAAGGTTGGCCTGTAAGCTCAGAGCCCAATAAAAACGTGACAAGGTCGCTTTTAGCCCAAGCACTCGCAGCCTTGGAGCAAGCATCCCTCCCTGAAATTTGACTATCTAGGCTGAGAAAGTAGCCGATTGACTGAGGCCCTCAGTCATTGCACCCCAGGGGTTCAGCCCATTGCACTGGGACGATGAGAGGTCTAAGTCCAGCCAGCCCTTGCCTGAATAACCGGTACCTGAACAGTTAGAGGTGTTTGCGAGTGGGTACTCGACAGGGAATGTTCCACGAGTGTGGATAGATTTCCCGAAAGTATGCCTGATTGCATAAAGGTTTGATGCCAAAAACCTCCCCTGGTGGCGCCCCAGGGTAGAGGCTCCCTTTCCCCGTCAAAAGGCATCGAGATTGGGTATGGAAATTAAACCCATTACAATATCTCATTTTGCACAGGGGATCAGGCCTCTGCTTTCCCTCACTGAGTTGGTGCTGCGCTTAATGGGCGAAAGGCTGTTTCATATTAATAATTTAAACAGGGAGAGATGTAGGAAGCCGCTGTTAGCAGTGACTATACGTTTGCATTTCCAAGATGGCGCTGGCCTCGTGTTTTCCCAGCAGTAAACAATTATCTGCGCAGCTGCTAGGCAGAAAGACCGCCAAGTCACTGGCCTATCCCGAGGCATAATATTGGGTGGTGAGCGAACAGCCATTCAGAAGTGAATACGTCACTCTAGGGTGTATTTAAGCTAGGCCGCTTCCGGTTTCTTCGGTCTTTCCGCTTTACCGTGTCGAGAAGTAAAGAGAAGTAAAGTCCTCGTTTGCAGTATACCCGATTATCGCCTCCTGTCCTTATTCGCGGGCGAAAGGGATTTGGGGGGGCGCGCGTTATAAGATTTTAAGAGTGTGTGCACCTAGACTCACCCATGGTATGTTCAACTTGTGTATTTGTACATCTGTGTCCTGTGTACATGCAATTGTATGCTCAACATTATGTGTGTGGTTTATGGCTACCCAGGTAACTCAGTCTGAAATGTCAATTCACACATGCTGAACAACTTGAAATTTGGACCCAGGCTTTCTAAGGCCATCAAGGAATTTTAAATGCACCTCTCTAACTAGATGTTGGTTGAACATGCCTTTAATCAACAGGAGTAAGTGGGAGATCTCAGTGAGTTCTGGGCCATCTAGGTCTGCAAAGTGAGTTCTAGGATAGTCATGGCTAAATAGAGAAACCCTGTCTCAAAACAAAAAAAAGGAGGCTTGTCTCCACCGCAACGTGTAAGGTGGCAAGTTGCAGCCTGCATGATAGCTCTCCCTTTGCATTCTGAAAAATAAACTCAGATGTCCCATGGGAATCAGTCACTCTATGAACAGAATCATCAACCCAGCTGTTTATTCTGCTGAATCTCACCCAGGCTGTAAATGTCCCACTCTAGAATTTCAGCTCAGCCAACTCTCACTAAGGACAGAAAAGCCAGGAACAGAAGTGTGTTTATGCTTCTTCTTCTGGGGACATTCCCAGGAAAGCCCATGTATTAAAAGTATTTCTTCAGAGACTTGAAGTTCTTTTTTTCAGTTTTGAGACTTGGAGTTTACTAATTTTAAGTAACAATAATTTAAAGGGTACAATGATTCTCATATTACAGGAATATATCTATACAATAAAGAAAACTGACCAGGGTCATAAGCCAATATATAATAGCATCAGTTACCAAGGAAGCTAGAGATCAATGTGAATTACCCTAGGGAACACTTGCTTTTGCAGTTTTGGTTTTTAAGAGTCCCACATATGTACCCACCACTGGCTGCAAACTCACTAGGTGAATTCTGCCTACTGTTCTCTTCCCTAAACACAAAGTTAATGTACATAAAAAGGAAGACTAAGGTTAACTAGCTGTTATCTACTAGTCTGTATTCCAGTCTGAAAGGAACACATATTAACATCTCGTACAGTACTGGTTTTCTGTGTTTAGGAATTCACTGGGTAAAGAGTCAGGTATAGTGACAGAAACCTTAATTCCACTATTTGGGAGACAAGGCCAACCTGACCTACATAGCAAGTTCCAGGCCAAGCCGGAGTTACATAGTTAAGACTCTGACTTTAAAAAAAATCATGTGACACTGATATTTAAACAAATGTCAGAATTTATAGTATCATCATATAGTATCATTTGCAAATTCAAGATAATACTGAGCTTTAAAAAAAAGCATAGAGGTAAAACCTCCTAAGATGTATTTAATTTTTCTTTAACTTGAAATAAGTGGATCAAGTTTCAATAGTGCCCCTCACACAATCAAAATGATAACAATGAGTGGATTTCAGCCCTGATTTTACCATTGACAGGATCAAGACCATTCACAGGTCACTATTCAAAGCCTTTTCAAGACTTCGTACTAACTAGAAATGGGACAAAGTACAACTTAAAAAAATGAAAAATACTGTTCTTCACACAAATGAAGACAGAATCAACCAGCAAGTGTCCCAAATCATGTCTAAGTTTCTAGTGACTCCAAGTTGGAAGTTCTCTACACCAACCTCCGATTATGGATTATGAACTGATAATGCATGGCCGGGTACCAGCAGGGTAGTGCCTGGGTTGCTCAGGACTGACTTCAAAGGTCATGAAGTATTGCAGTTCACCGAAGAACAAAGCCTGGAAATGGCGTGCTTGTTCAGAACTTAGTCACTTACACTTTGAAAGGGACTGTCAACGGCGGTAAATGAAACACTTCCTGCTTGGTCTAGGAACCAAATAAAGCGGGCTTTCCCTCTGACAGTACTATGTTTGTGTGCAAAGTGCCAGTTTTATTTACAAACTTGTTAAGTAAACTCTACATACCTGCAGGAAGCAGTAAGTGAAGTTGACATCTTTAAACAGCCCCATGGCCTCTAAATGTTTAAACCTGCTTGCTTGAGCGTCACTGCTCAGAAAGCCTGGCCCAGCACTGTTAGTACTTTGATAAGGTCAAAGGTGACCATGCTACTTGGAAAAGCCAAGGACCAAGGACCCTAAGGATCCAAGTACCCATTGTTTGAAGTATGATTTCTTCTCTAGTGACAAGCCTAGGACTGAGGTAGCTACACAGCTTTTAGGAACTTGTTAACAAATTTAATGACAATTCATGGTATAGCCAGTTGGTTGGGTTTTTGTTGATTTCATTTAATGACAAAGGGAGAAAAATCAGCAAAGAGCACACGATCAGTTACTTAGAAGTCAGCATCCAAGGTAAAAGAATTCTCTGTTGAATTCGACATGACACCCATTCTCTGATACTCGCCTACATGCTTCAAAAAGAAGTTTGTCCTTCCTTCTAGTGAAATATTTTCCAAGAAGTCGAACGGATTTTCTACTCTGAAAATCTTGCTAAAACCCAGCTCCAGCATCAGCCTGTCGGCCACAAATTCAATGTACTGCTCCATCAAAGTGCAATTCATCCCAATGAGCTTCACAGGCAAGGCCTCCATGAGGAACTCCTGCTCTATCCTAACCACGTTGGTAATTATTTCTTTTACTCTCTGCCCTGATGGATGGCTTGCGTACCAGGTGCTTGAACATCAGGCAGGCAAAGTCACAGTGTAAACCCACGTCTCTGCTAATAAGTTCATTGGAAAATGTAAAGCCCGGCATCAGTCCCCGCTTCTTGAGCCAGAATATTGATGTAAAAGAACCAGAAGATTCCTTCTACCTCGGCAAAGGCCACAACTCCTTCTCCACATGTAGCTTCTTTGTCCCCAATCCAACGTAAGGCCCAGTTGGCCTTCTTCTTCACAGAAGGCATGATTTCAATCGCATTGAAGAGATATTCTCTTTCTTTGGGATCTTTAATATAAGTGTCAATAAGGAGACTGTACATTTCTGAGTGTATGTTTTTCATGGCAATTTGGAAGCCATAGAAACAGCGAGCCTCTGTAACTTGAACTTCTTGGCTAAATTGCTCCACCAAGTTTTCATTGACTATACCATCACTCGCTGCAAAGAAAGCCAGAACATGAGATATAAAATGTCTCTCATCGGGTTTCAGAGCCTCCCAGTGCTGAATATCCTTGGAAAGGTCCACCACCTCGGCAGTCCAAAAGGAGGCCTCAGCTTTCTTGTATATCATGGTATTCGATGGGAAAGATAACAAAGAGGCGGGGATTATCTCTCAGTAACAGCTCATCCTCAATGCTGGGGTTAGTAGGTACTTTACTTTCCTGTTGGATGAGAGTGCCAAGTGAACCCCCAAGTGCCAAGAGAACCATATAAAGCTGCTCGTGTCTCATCATATTGAGTACTTTTAATGCTTGTCAATTTCGTGTGGTTGGCTGTCACTCTGCATGCTACCGATAGATACCGTAGGACATTCTAAGAAGACACTTTGGTGGGAAAGGAGACTTGAAGTTCTTGTCATACAGATCTTTCACTTGCTTGGTTAGATTCACTCCAAGATACGTTATATTATTTGTGACTATTGTGAAGGGTGTCTGTCGTGGCCTGAGCTGCCCCATGTTTGGGGGCCAGAAATGTTTCGGGCCGATCTGTCAATGTTGAGACCTGCGCTGCCAAAAGTC
Organism: Arvicanthis niloticus; assembly: GCF_011762505.2. Classification (NCBI taxonomy): domain Eukaryota; kingdom Metazoa; phylum Chordata; class Mammalia; order Rodentia; family Muridae; genus Arvicanthis; species Arvicanthis niloticus. Next base: position 9,656,446 of record NC_047658.1, read on the forward strand.
TTGGGGACTAACTTGTTAGCCCGCACTGCCCCAAGCTACTCCAGTCCACGGGTTGGGGTTCAACAAGAAAGAGAGTGAGGATGGACGAGAAGAATGGAGACCAGACGGAGCGTGATTCAATCCCGTATATTCTTCAGTCTCTCTTCTTCTCTCCAAGTCCCTAGTTCCTAGTCCAAGTTCCAAGTCTCGAGTTTCCTAGTCCCTAGTGCCTCCAAGTTCCAAGTTTATCTCCAAGTGCTAAGTGCCTACTACCTAATAATAATTCTTCTTCCGAGTTCTCTATTCCAAGTGTCTTCTACCTCATGCCTAATTCCTACTCCAAGTTGTACTGCCTAATGTCTAATAACTAACTCCAAGTTGTACTGAACTCTTCTGTCTGCCTCTTGCCTTTTATATGTCTCACTTCTAAGCCACTCCCTTAAGTCATGCCCTTAAGTCACACCCTTAGGTCTTATCTCTAAATCTGATCTCTAAGTCACACCATTAAGTCTTGGCTCTAAATCACAGCTGTAAGTCTCACATACCCAAGGGAAGATCCTGGGTATCTAAAACAAGATGTTATCAGAGTGTGCTCAGCTGTTGTAGGCTAATGCAATCAAATCTCTTGTCAGGGTATATGGCTCAAGATGGCTGCAAGAATGATAGCCACCTTCTGTCGGCTCCCCACAGGTGTCATTTTCCTAATTTTTTCTCATCCTGTTTATCCTTTGACTAGAAGAAGGCTACTGATTTGTTTGATTTTATATCCAGCCACTTTACTGAAGTTGTTTATCAGTTCTCTGGTGGAAGTTTTAGGGTCACTTAAGTATACTATTATATCATCTTCAAATAGTGAAATTTTGACTTCTTTTTTTCCTATCTGTATCCCTTTGACTTCCTTTTGTTGTCTAATCACTCTAGCTAGGACTTCCAGTACTATATTAAATAGGTAGGGTGAGAGTGGGCAGCCTTGTCTAGTCCCTGATCTTAGTGTGATTGCTTCAAGTTTCTCTCCATTTAGTTTGATGTTGGCTACTGGCTTGCTGTATATTGCTTTTACTATGTTTGGGTATGGGCCTTGAATTCCTGACCTTTCCAAGACTTTTAACATGAAGGGGTGTTGAACTTTGTCAAATGGTTTCTCAGCATCTAGTGAGATGACCATGTGGTTTTTTTTCTTTGAGTTTATTTATGTAGTGGATCACATTGATGAATTTCCAAATATTGAACCATCCCTGCATTCCTGGGATAAAGTCTACTTGATCATGATGGATGATTGTTTTGATGTGTTCTTGGATTTGGTTTGCTAGAATTTTATTGAGTATTTTTGCATCAGTATTCATAAGAGAGATTGGTCTGAAGTTTTCTTTGTTGGGTCTTTTGAGGTTTAGGTATGTATGAGTGTAATGGTAGCTTCATTGAACGAATTGGGTAGTGTTCTTTCTGTTTCTGTTCTGTGGAATAGTTTGAAGAGAATTGGTATTAGGTCTTCTGTAGGAAGCCGCTGTTAGCAGTGGCTATACATTTGCATTTCCAAGATGGCGCTGGCCACGTGTCTTCTCCAGATGTAAACAATTATCTGCGCAGTTGCTAGGCTGATAGGCGTGCCAAAGTCACTGCCAATCACGAGGCATAATATTGGGTGGTGAGCGAACAGCCAATCAGAAGTGAATACGTCACTCTAGACTGTACTTAAGCCGGACCCCTTCCTCAGCTCTCCCCTTCTGCGCCTCTCCGCGTTTCCCCACGTGTGTGAGAAAGATTAAAAGGCCTCGTTTTGCAGTAACTACCTGATCTCTGCGTCTCGTGCTTTCTTCCCCACGGATGCAAGGCTCGGGGGGGGGGGGGCACGTTAGATCTGGTGCCGAAAACCCGGGTAAATTCCAGGCGCGTGGAAATTCCAGGCGCGCGGAATTTCCACGCGCGCGAAACCCATGCGCGGTTTTTCCAGGCGGCAGAAATCTCTACGCGTTAGCGGAGAGACCCCGAGCCTCGAGGACGGTTAAAAGACTGCGGCTGTAAGAGGTACACCCTTTGGAAGTTATGTCTAAAGTAGAAATCTTGACAAGCAGATTTAAATCCACCGCGGCCACTTCATTAATTAAACTCTTGCTTATACTGCAATTGTTTTATGGCTACTCGGGCATATCAGAACCAGAGTGTGTTAGTGTTAGCCGGCATCAGGCCAAGGAGCCTGGAGGTCAGGCCAAGGAGCCTGGAGGTCAGGCCAAAGCGCCTGGAGAGATAGAGTACTCAAAAGGAACAAGGGCTACTGCAGAGTCCATTAAGCTTGAGGACCCTCCACCAGATGGTGGAGAGAGAACGGAGGTCAAATGGACCCCACTGTACTTCATTAAGGAACCTGACTCCATAGAACTGGGCAGCTCCGAGGAGGAGAGCATAGAGGAGGAAGTAGCCGCTTGTGCAAAGGATAGCCGTTCTGAGATAAGACTAAGAAAGATCTTAAGTCACTCAGCCCAGCCCCACAGACCTCGGCCGGCGCCAGCGGCTCGCTCGGGTTGGAGGGTCCCCTGCCGTGCTTCTCACCTTGGGCTGTGGGAACAGAGTCCCTGCGATGGGGCCTGGGTCAGACCGATTGCAGAGGCGTCTGCGCTCTGCTACGTGTGGCGGCTTGCAGCCCGGCAGAGCAAGGGGGCATGCCGCGAAAGGCAGACAGAGGAGGGAGGCAGTCTGCCCTGGGAAGCTGCCTTCCAGCGTCGGGCACACAGGGAGTGTCCCGCGAGCTCAGAGCAAGCAATGCCAGTGATAGAACAGATGATTTTTGAAAATGCTACAGCTAAATGCCGTACAGCCACTGTCCCTCGTAAGAACAGGAGGCTACAAGATTGGCTGAGGGCCTGCTGTGGCCCGGGGTGGGAAGCTGTTTGTGCTTACTCCACAGGTGAAAACAATTCAATTTGGGTCCCTACGCGGCTGATGCAGATTGTGAAGAATGAAGCTAGGTTGCAAGATTACGGTTCTGAGTTGGTGATAAGTATACCACTGTGGGCCATAGTCAGATCTTGAACTGTTCTCCTGCCAGTATATTCAAATGCTGAAGTACTGCCTAGTTCAAAGCTATTGAGAGTTACTTGGTTGCCCTGGCCTCAGGCGCATCCACCAAAAGCCTGGGTCATAAATGCTACAAGTTTTCCATTAGACTTTACAATTTGTTTTGTGGCAGCAAACTTTATAACATATAGGTAATCCACTTGGTGTTAATTTGAGAGAAAATAGATTGCTTACATCATTAAAGATTTTTTTTTTGATTTGCCTATGTTTATAGAGAAAAGATACAACATGTGTCTTTTAAGGTTTACAGTTTAAATTTAAGGTTCAAAGCTAAAGCCAAAATGCACAATTCAGGCTTAGCCAAGCCTCAGAGAACAGGCCTGAGGGAGGTTACATTTACATTTGAATTAGGACTGAGCTGCAGAAGCTCAGGTGTTAAAAGCTCCTTTTGTTCTGGGTCTTTAGACCAGGCCCTAGAAATGTGCTTAAGGGAATTTGTCTTTTGTTCTCATTGTTTCTTGTGAGAGGAGGGGTAAACCTAAGACTGTTTACAACAGTCTGTGGCTAAAGGTTATGATTATGCTGCAGAAATTAAAATTATGCCTGCTTCCCTCCATGAGTATAGCTGTGTCTGCTGATAGAATATGGTTCAGGTTGTTTTAATTCCTCTGTATTTGAAATTGTTGAGGATGAGATGCTTTAGATTCCTTTAATATGTGTAACAATTATTAGAGAATAAAATTGGCTTTTATCCGATATTCTCATGGGACAAAAAAGATTGGTTATTAAATTAATCCAAAATAAAGTTCAAATTTAAGTTTTATACAGCATAACTTGTCTTCTCCAGCTACCATTTCAATAAATGTTTACATAAAAAATATTTTTATACCATTCCTTTACATTTCTGGTAGAGGTAAAAGGTTTACAGGTAATAAATTTATTCATAATGTTTAAGAGCCCATGGAGCGATATTTGTTAAAAAATAATTGCTTCAAAAAATGGTTAATGTTTTATATTTTATATATATATATAAATTTTGTTGTTGCTTTAATACAAAAGGGTAAGAGGTTAAATCCTTTGGTGTATGTGATACTTTATTAGTGGATTTCTCTAAAGAAATTTTTTCTGCAAGCCATTGCTCCAATATAACGAGCTTTAAAAATTTTTTGGAAGTAACTTGTTGCTCCAAAAAGAATTCAAAGACAGTGTCTTTTCAATATTAGAGACAATTTTGGGCTAGAGAGAAGGCTAGATTTACAATTTAAAATATAAAGGCTAAACTCCCAGCGGCCACGTGGTGACTCACAACCATTTGTGGTGGGGAACTAACGCCATCTTCTGGCTTGTGAGTGTACATGCAAAGAAAAATAGTTTACTTTTAATCTTGATTTACTCTTAGTGATTTTTAAAGGTTGTTAAGAGATATTATTTGACTAAAACCTCATCTTAAGCTTAACATAAGAGGATTTTAAACCTCTGTTTAATGTTTTCAAAGGGATGTAAGTCCTAAATTAAAGCATATGTATATTTTCTTGAGTTTATCTTGCTTCAACACAATTAAATTATGTGTTGTAGCCACTGTTTTAAATGTTAAAAAGGGGTATATCTGCCTTTGTCTTGTTAAATATGTTTCATAAAGTGCAGAATGTTTCGGCTACAAGATTTAATATCTCTAGCCATTTAAATAACATTAAAAATTAATAAGGTGTTTGGAAATACATCTGCACAACCGGTGTTGGTGTGTGTAGACCCTTCATTTTTCTTTATGCTATCCAACTTTCAGAATAATTCTGATACCTTAGATTGTAAAAATGTCACATGCTTTTAGCACAAGGCTAGAATAGATCACTAGACCTAGCCTTGGTTGTGCATGTGCCTACCTTTGTGCCCATCTCAGTACATCGTTATGGAGACTTAAAAGAGACTTTGGTCAATCGAAGAGTTGATTGGCTCTAAGCCCATGTGAAGCAGCTCACAGATGTGGTTCAAATAAGCTGTGTGTCAACAGCCTCACATCCAGGTGTTACACCTCTAAGATTTGTGAATGATGCATTTACTTAAAGCCATAATCTTTCTGCTTATTTAAAAGGAAAGTGGAATGGGAAGTTGGTCCAGGTACAGCAGCAATTGCAAATCCGGATTTCCAGCCTTGATGGAGTGCGGATGGAGCCTGTTTCCTGTGGAGATTTTACTTCTTAAATGTCTTCTGCCCTTTTCTTTCTTTCTTTCTTTCTTTCTTTCTTTCTTTCTTTCTTTCTTTCTTTCTTTCTTAAGAGCGGGAATAGGCTTGCTTGGTACAGCCCTATGATGTGAATTAGTATTCATAGATGGTTGGTTTGTAAGCTCAGAGCCCAACAAAATAAGTGACAAGGTAGCTTAAAGCCTAAGCACTTGCAGCCTTAGAGCAAGAGCATCCCTCCCTGAAATTCAACGATCTAGGCTAGAAAATAGCCTATGACAGAGACCCTCTCAGTCTATGCACCACAGGAGCTCAGCTCACTGCACTGGGTTAGATGAGAGGTCTAAGTCCAGCCAGCTCTTGCCTAAATAATTGTGGTACCTAATAGTAGGTTGACATCCTTTGCACTCCTGGGAGCTATACTCCATTGCACAGGAATGGGTGTCAATTCTCTTTATATTTCCTTAGCCCAAGCACCCAGAGGACTGGTTTCCATTGCACCTGGAAGGGTAAGGAAAAATCTTCGGGCTATAAGCTCTTGATCGCTTATTCCCCCAAGATGGAGTTTGCTTGATCGGGTTTGAGTTCGAATCTTATTTGGTACTACATTTGATAGGCAAAAGGCTGTTTCATATTAATAATTTAAACAGGGAGAGATGTAGGAAGCCGCTGTTAGCAGTGGCTATACATTTGCATTTCCAAGATGGCGCTGGCCACGTGTCTTCTCCAGATGTAAACAATTATCTGCACAGTTGCTAGGCTGATAGGCGTGCCAAAGTCACTGCCAATCCCGAGGCATAATATTGGGTGGTGAGCGAACAGCCAATCAGAAGTGAATACGTCACTCTAGACTGTACTTAAGCCAGACCCCTTCCTCAGCTCTCCCCTTCAGCGCCTCTCCGCGTTTCCCCACGTGTGTGAGAAAGATTAAAGCCTCGTTTTGCAGTAACTACCTGATCTCTGCGTCTCGTGCTTTCTTCCCCACGGATGCAAGGCTCGGGGGGGTGGGGCGTGTTAGAGTCTTCCTTGAAGGTCTGATAGAATTCTGCACTTAAACCATCTGGTCCCAGACTTTTTTTGGTGGGGAGACTTTTAATGACTGCTTCTATTTTTTAGGGGTTATGGGACTGTTTAGATGGTTTATTTGCTCCTGATTTAATTTTGGTACCTGGTACCTGTCTAGAAAATTGTCCATTTCATCCAGATTTTCCAATTTGGTTGAGTATAGGCCTTTGTAGTAGGATCTGTTAATTTTTAAAAATTTCCTCAGTTTCTGTTGTTATGTCTCCCCTTTCAGTTCTGATTTTATTAATTTGGATACTGTCTCTGTGTCCTCTGGTTAGTCTGGCTAAGGGTTATCTATCTTGTTGATTTTCTCAAAGAACCAGCTTCTGGTTTTGTTGTTATTTTGTATAGTTCTTTCTGTTTCAACTTGGTTGATTTCAGCCCTGAGTTTGATTATTTCCTGCCATCTACTCCTCTTGGGTTTGCTTCTTTTTGTTCTAAAGCTTTCAGGTGTGCTGTCAAGTTGTTAGTGTATGCTTTTTCCAGTTTCTTTTTGTAGGTACTTAGAGTTATGAGTTTTCCTCTTAGTACTGCTTTCATGGAATCCCACAAGTTTTGGTATGATGTGTCCTAATTTTCATTAAATTCTAAAAAGTCTTTAATTTCTTTCTTATTTCTTCCTTGACCAAGTCATCATTGAGTAGAGCATTGTTCAGTTTCCATGCGTATGTGGGCTTTCCATTGTTTTTGTCATTATTAAAGACCAGCCTTAATCCATGGTGGTCTGATAGGTTGCAAGGGATTATTTCAATCTTTTTGTATCTGTTGAGGCCTGTTTTGTGACCAATTATATGGTATATTTTGGAGAAGGTACCATGAGGTGCTGAGAAAAAGGTGTATTCTTTTGTTTTAGGGTGAAATGTTTTATATATATATATATATATATATATATATATATATATATATATCAGTTAAATCCATTTGGTTCATAACTTCTGTTAGTTTCCTTGTGTCTCTATTTAGTTTCTATTTCCATGATCTATCCATTGCTTGAGAGTGGGGGGTAAATCCCCCACTATTATTGTGTGAGGTGCAATGTATGCTTTGAGCTCTAGTAAAGTTTCTTTTATGTATGTGGGTGCCCTTGCATTTGGGGCATAGATGTTCAGAATTGAGAGTTCATTTTGGTACATGTTTCCTTTGATGAGTATGAAGTGTCCTTCTTTATCTTTTTTGATTACTTTTGGTTGAAAATCAATTTTATTTGATATTAGAATTGCTACTCCAGCTTGTTTCTTGGGACCATTTGCTTGGAAGATTGTTTTCCATCCTTTTACTCTGTGGTAGTGTCTGTCTTTGTCACAGAGGTGTGTTTCCTGTATGCATCAAAATTCTGGGTCCTGTTTATGTATCCAGTCTGATAGTCTATGTCTTTTTTATTGGGGAATTGAGTCTATTGATATTAAGAGATATTAAGGAAAATGATTCTTGCTTCCTGTTGTTTTTGTTATTAGAGGTGGAATTATGTTTGTGTAACTCTCTTCTTTTGGGGTTGTTGGAAGATTACTTCCTTGCTTTTTCTAGGTTGTAGTTTCCCTCCTTGTGTTGGAGTTTTCCATCAATTATCCTTTGAAGTGCTGGGTTTATGGGTAGATATTGTGTAAATTTGGTTTTGTCATGGAATATCTTGGTTTGTCCATCAATATTGATTGAGAGTTTTTGCTGGGTATAGTAGTCTGTGCTGGCATTTGTGTTCTCTTAGGGTCTGTATGATATCCGTCCACAATCTTCTGGCTTTTATAGTCTCTGGTGAGAAGTCTGTTGTAATTCTTATAGGTCTGCCTTTATATGTTACTTTACCTTTTTTTCTTACTGCTTTTAGTATTTTTTCTTTGGTTTGTACATTTGATGTTTTAATTATTATGTGACAGGAGGTATTTCTTTTCTGGTCTAGTCTATTTGGAGTTCTGTAGGCTTCTTGTATATTTATGGACATCTCTTTCTTTAGGTTAAGGACGTTTTCCTCTATAATTTTGTTGAAGATATTTACTGGCCCTTTAAGTTGGGAGTCTTCCCCCTCATCTATACCTATTATTCTTAGGTTTGGCCTTCTCATTGTGTCCTGGATTTCCTGGATGTTTTGGGTTAGTAGCTTTTTGTATTTTGCATTTTCTTTGACAGTTGTGTCAATGTTTTCCATGGTATCTTCTGCACATGAGATTTTCTCTTTTATCTCTTGTATTCTGTTGGTGATGCTTGTGTCTATGACTCCTGCTCTTTTTCCTAGGTTTTCTATTTCCAGGGTAGTCTCCCTTTGAGATTTCTTTATTGTTTCTACTTCCATTTTTAGATCCTGGATGGTTTTGTTTAATTCCTTCATCTGTTGGCTTGTGTTTTCTTGCAATTTTTAAGGGATTTTTGTGTTTCCTCTTTAAGGGCTTCTACCTGTTTACCTGTGTTCTCAAATTCTTTGAGCGTGTTATTTATGTCCTTCTTACAGTCCTCTATCATCATCATGAGAAGTGATTTTAATTCTGAATCCTGCTTTTCTGGTGTAATGGGGTGTTCAGGGCTTTCTATGGTGGGAGAACTGGGTTCTGATGATGCCAAGTAACTTTGGTTTCTGTTGTTTACGTTCTTGTGCTTGCCTTTTACCATCTGGTTAGTTCTAGTGCTACCTGTACTTCTGTCTCTGATTGAAGCCTGTCTTTCTACTGGAGACTGCATTTCCAGTTATCTTGCTTGTGTCAGAACTCCTCAGGGTCCAGATGTCTCTGTGATCCTGTGATCCTGAGGTCCAGCTTCTCTGAGTACAGTGGCTCCTCTAGGATGTCTCAGGATATGGTGTCTTCACAGTAGCAGACCAGCTAGTTGTCCACTGCTCTGAGTGCAGTGTCTCCTCTAGTATGTCTCAGGATATGAGTGCCTGTTGCTCTGAGTGCAGTACCTCCTCTAGGATGTCTCAGGGTATGCTGTCCACTGCTCTGAGTTCAGTTGCTTCTCTAGGATGTCTCTGGACAAGGTATCTTCACAGGAGCAGACCATCTGGGTGTCTGCCCCAACCACAAGGACCAGGTGAGGGGTGGAAGGGGAGTGGCATTCCACAGGGGCGGGGTTTGGGTGCCTGATGGGCCCTGAGTGCCCCTTACTCCCAGTTGTAGCTCTGGGGCATAGGGCAGTGGGTGACTGGTCTTACCCACTGCTCTGAGTTCAGTTGCTCCTCTAGGATGTCTCAGGATATGGTGTTTTCTCGGGAGTAGATCAGCTGGGTGTCTGCCCCAGCCATGAGGCAATTTGCCTTTTTCTACATGCTGACTGGCAGTTGAACCAGCACCTTTTTTTGGAAAATGCTGTTTTTTTCCACTGGATTGTTTTATCTCCTTTGTCAAAGATCAAATGACCATGGTGTATGGGTTCATTTCTGAGTGTTTAGTTCTATTCCATTGATCTACATGCCTGTCTCTGTACCAGTAACATACAGGTTTTTTTTTATCACTATTGCTCTGTAATACAACTTAAGTTCAGAAATTTTGATTCTCACAGAAGTTCTTATATTGTTGAGATTAGTTTTCATTATTCTGGGTTATTTTGTTTTTCCAAATGAATTTGCAAATCACTCTTTCTAACTCTATGAAGAATTTAGTTGGGATTTTGATGGGGATTGCATTGAATCTGTAGATTGCTTTTTGGCAAGATGACCATTTTTACTATATTAATCCTACCAATTCCAGAGCATGGGAGATCTTTCCATCTTCTAAGATCTTTTTCGGTTTCTTTCTTCAGAGACTTTAAGTTCTCATCATATCGATCTTTCACTTGCTTGGTTAGAGTCACATCAAGGTATTTTATATTATTTGTGACTATTGTAAAGAGTTTCATTTCCCTAATTTTTTTCAGCCTGTTCATCCTCCATACTTATTCAATATAGTACTCAAAGTCCTAGTCAGAGCAATTAGACAACAAAAGGAGGTCAAATGGATACAAGTCTGAAAGGAAGAAGTCAAAATATCACTATTTGAAGATGATGTGATAGTATGTATATTTAAGTGACCCCAAAAATTTCACCAGAGAACTCCTAAACCTTATAAACATCTTCAGCAATGTGGCTGAATATAAAATTACTAAAACAAGTTAGTAGTCTTCCTCTGCTCAAAGGATAAATAGTCTGATAAAGAAATTAGGAAAATGACACCCTTTACACTAATTAGGATTCTCAGTGATTCAACCCCCCTTAGAGCCCAACAAGTAAAAGTAGCATAAGAAGATGGCTAATTGGAAAAGGGAGAAGTGGACCTGTTTAGAGGCAGTTCCTTTGGGGCAATTACAATCTTGTTTGTCCGAAGTCCAGTCCACTGGCAAAATACTAAAGACGAGTCAGTAGTAGCAGCTCAACCCAAAAGAAACCATGAAGTGACACTGCTCAACCATGCCAAAACCCCACCAGAACACTTCTAGAATTGATGCATTTCTCTCTACAAAGTTATAACAAGCGCAGATCAGAGAAAAAACAAGGTGAACCAATGCTAGGCTATCATTAGTGAAGACCAGCGGCAGTGAAGCCAATGAATACTAGCAAGCTGAACCAATGCCAAATTGTCATCTGCATGGACCAGCAAGGCAAAGTCCAACAAAGAACAGTAAGGTGAACCAATCCCAAAGCATCATCCACTGTCTTTTGGGTTATAGTTATACTCCTTTCAAGCTCCATGTGTCCCCTCATGCATCTGCTCCTGAAAATATCAAATGCCTTTTCATCAGGCAGCTTCCAGAAAAGCATCATGTGCTCACAGGAAAGCATGCTTTCAGGTGTCTGCTTCAGGAAAACATCTTCCCACCAGACAATTTCCAGAAAAATATCACATGATACAACTAGGTCTCCAACAAAACCAGAAATCCACTTCAAAAGTCTTTTATACAATTTTAGCCTTCATTGACACCATCACAAACCCTACCTTCCATCCATGTCTATGTCCCATCCCTGTTTATACCTAGTATTGACCCATTTCTTATAACATATATTTTATTGACTAGCCCACCATCATTACTTCTTTTCACCCTTTCTGTCCTGACCACTACTTCCTAGATCTATATAGATGCTCCAAATTAAGGACAGAAATTTAAAAATTTGAAGCTAGGATCTGTATATAATAGAAAACATGTAGAGTGTCTATTCTTAGATATGGCTTAATTTGGCCTATACGATGCTTTCCAGTTCATTCAGTTTTACAAATATTTAATATTTTTGTTAGTATTTATGAAATTCAAATGTGATATATATCATATTATATATTGACATAGATATAGGTATCAATTTTTATATATGTATATATATGAATTTATATGTATATATCACATTTTTTATCCATCCACTCATCTGTAATTGACATATGTACTGATTCAATTCCATAGATATTATCATACAAAATGTAAATACGTAGATTATCAAGCCCTTTGGAAACATTCTATACCATGCAGTACTTTCATTTTTAGCTTTTGAAAATCTACAAACTGATTTTCATAGTGGGTGTATCAGCTTAACCTTCTAATTACACCGTATAGGTGTTCCTATTTTTCCCAAAACAAAAAGTGATTGATTACTTAAATAACTTTTGTGCTGCATGAGTGGCCATATCTTGCCAGTCCAGGCATTATTGTAGCTAATAATAATCTTTAGTATTATTTCTTCCCATAAATCCTTATCTGCTGTGCCCTCTTGCCCCCCACCACATTTCTTTATTCCTGATACATTATTGCCCTTTAGTTCTTTTTTTTAATTAATTAATTAATTAATTAATTTATTTTTTTATTTATTAGATCTTTCATTTACACTTCAGATGCCATCCCCTTTCCCCATTCCCCCCCTTAGAAAACCCCTATCCCATGCCCCCTTTTCCTTTTTGCATTTATACATTTTTTAAAAAAATGTTAATCATAGGCTTTATAAGTTTGGAATTGTTCAATCAGAGGTGTAACCCACTACCCAACCTAGATATATCAACTATCTTTGACTGGTGGAGATACATGAACATCTGCCTCCCTGTCTCCCCCCTCTATCTCTCTTTCATCACCTAGCTTCTCCTCTCCTTCTTCTTCTCCTCTTCTTACTCCTTTTCTTCCTCTCAGTACTCCTCACACCTTAGCTTCTCCTACACATCACCCTTCCTGTTAAAAGGAAACTTTTCTCTCAAAATACAGTTAGAGCATAATTATACCAATTTGTACCAGTGAGGAACAAGATAGTCCTAATACCCAGTCCATCCTTTTGTTGACTAACCAGCACCTCTGTAATCTATCCTAACTAAAACACTTAGTTCTGAACCTGGCTTTTTCCTTGGCTTTAGGATGAATGTCAGCTGACGACCATCCACTCAAATCTTTTCTCTCAAGGTAAATAGCTATAAGTTTTCAACCCCGTCAGAAATTCAGAATGACTGAGTTAACTATAATTGTGGAAAGCACAAAGCATAGCTTCTAAAACTTAGCCAATTTATAGAGACCTCTGAACACCTGGACACTCACTCTACTTCAAAACGTTGGAGCATCTGTTCTTCTGCCTTCTGGCCCAGGATCATCTGACAGACCTTAGTGCTGCAGAATTATTAAGGGCTGATTACTCTGTCTAGGCAGATATAATCAGTCGACTATTCTGCAAGTGTGTCCTTTTCTGGACAGTAATTTGTCTGTAGAAGGAAAGTGGCAATTCTTGCCTAGTGGCTGTCTCACCACAACTGGAGTGACTCCAAGGATGCTCAATTTCTTCTTAGAATTTAACATAGGAAGCTGTCCGGAGCAGACAGGTCTCTAATGAAAATGAACATTAATACTGAAATGTTTGTCATGTCAATTCTAAGGATTTCTGATGTTTTGAAAACCAGCTATTTATGTAAGGTAATCTGGACTGTTGCCTGTTAACTCCACTCAGCTATTTCTAAATAAAACATAGAGAACACCCTTATAATAAACTCCAAGTCATGAATTTGCTATAGTCCCTTAACTCACAGGCTGACCATCTCAAATCAGTTTAAAAAGTTAAAGAAGGACTGGGTCTAAGCTTTGTATTCCTAAATGTGTTATACTGGTACAATGCCTATGAGAGTAACAATATTCATCTCACTCTTATATCACTAAGAAGCTCATGCCAATGAAAACCTTAAAATTTGTAAACAAAGTAAATTGGTGCCATTTAAGAATTTATATCTTCATCTTGATATTAATTATACAGATTTCTACTAATAGGTTATGGCTATGCAATAAACCCTAGCTAATCCTCTCTATTCCGACAAAACCACTACTTTTCCCTAGAGAGACAGCCCTACATTTACCACCTTAGTCCCCATGCCCAGGGAATAGGGGCGCTGACTCATCATTAGCTTCTTCAAGCTGATTATGGGCGTTGAGATATTAGAAGAGTAGTGGGGGGAAGAGCAAACTGACAATCCTCTGATGCTGTGTCTTCACTGCCTCCAGATGGAATTCACGGACCTCAGAGGTTTGAGCAGGTGTGCCCAGCTTGCTTGTTGAGTAGATACACCAAGGCTGATCATTCTGCAATATACAATTCTCAAAACAAATTTTAGTATCAAGATAGTTTTTTTTTTTTTAAAGAGGGCTGACATTTTATTAAGAATGTTGGTTCTAACCGCTTTTCTATTTTCCCCCTCTTTTATTGGATATAATATTTACATTTCAAATTTTATCCCCTTACCATATTTCCCCCACCACCCAGGAACCCCTTATCCCATCCCCCCTCCTCCTGCCTCTATGAAGGTGTTTACCCACCTACCCCCAGGCCCCCTCCCCACCCTCAGATCCCCCCCTTAGTGCTCAGCCTTCAGGGTACCAATGATCTTGTCTCCCACCTATGCCCAACAAGGCCATCCTCCCCTACATATACAGCTGGAGTCATGTGTCTCTCCCTATGTGCTCCTAGGCTGGTGGTTTAGACCCTGGGGAGCTCTGGCTGGTTGGTATTGTTGCTCTCCTCACGGGGCCACCAGCCCTTATGGTTCACGGTTCCTTCAATTTACTCTCTAACTCCTCCATTGGGAACTTTGTTCAGATTAATGGATAGCTGTGGGTATCTGTCTCTGGGTATGTCTGACTCTGAGAGACCTCTAAGGATACAGCCTTATCAGGCTGCTGTCAGCTTTCCCATCCTGACATCCCTATCAGCATCTATTTTTGGTGACTGCCTATGGAATGAATACCCAGACGCAATGGTCTCCCTACAACCCTCCCTTCAGATTCTGACCCACACTTTGTCTCCACATTTGCTCCCTTGGTTATTTAGTTACTCCTTCTAAGAAAGACTTAGGCATCCTTACTTGTTAATTCTTCTTCATGAGCTTCATGTCGTCTGGTAGTTGAATCTTTGTTGTTTCAAATTTTTTGGGCTAATCTCCGCTTATCAGTGAGTAAATACCATGTGTGTTCGTTTGTGATTGGGTTACCTCACTCAGGATGATATTTTCTACTTCCATCCATTTACCTAAGAATTTCTCGAATTCATTATTTTTAATAGCTGAGTAATATTCCATTGTGTAAATGTACCACATTTTTTGTATCCATTCCTCTGTTGAAGGGCATCTGGGTTCTTTCCAGCTTCTGGCTATTATAAATAGGGCTGCTATGAACATAGTGGAGTATATGTCTTTGTTATTTTTTGGGGCATTTTCTGGGTATATGCCCAGAAGTGGTATAGCTGGGTCCTCAGGTAGTGCTATGTCCAATTTTCTGAGGAACCGCCAGACTGACTTCTAAAGTGGTTGTACCAGCTTGCAACCCCACCAACAATGCAGGAGTGTTCCTCTTTCTTCACATCCTCGCCAGCATCTACTATCACCTGAGTTTTTGGTCTTAGCCATTCTGATTGGTGTGAGGTGGTATCTCAGTGTTGTTTTGATTTGCATTTCCCTGATGACTAAGGATGTGGAGCATTTCTTAATGTGCTTCTCAGCCATTCAAGTTTCCTCAGTTGAGAATTCTTTGTTTAGCTCTGTACCCCATTTTTTAATGGGTTATTTTGTTGTCTGGCATCTAATTTCTTGAGTTCTTTGTAAATATTCGATATTAGCCCCCTATCGGATGTAGGATTAGTAATGATCTTTTCCCAATCTGTTGGTTGCCGTTTTGTCTTGTTGACAGTGTCCTTTGCCTTACAGAAGCTTTGCAATTTTATGAGGTCCCATTTGTGGATTCTTGATCTTAGAGCATAAGCCATTGGTGTTCTGTTCAGGAACGTTTCCCCTGTGCCTAGGTATTCGAGGGTCTTCCCCAACTTCTCTTCTAATAGTTTCAGTGTACCCGGCTTTATGTGAAGGTCCTTTATCCACTTGGAGTTGAGCTTTGTACAAGGGGATAAGAATGGATTAATTTGCATTCTTGTACATGTTGACCTCCAGTTGAGCCAGCACCACTTGTTGAAAATGCTGTCCTTTTTCCACTGGATGGATTTAGCTCCCTTGTCAAAGATCAAGTGACCATAGGTGTGCGGGTTCATTTCTGGGTCTTCAGTTCTATTCCATTGATCGTCCTGTCTGTCTCTGTACCAATACCATGCAGTTTTTATCACTACTGCTCTGTAGTACAGTTTGAGGTCCGGAATGGTGATTTCCCCCAGAAGTTCTTTTATTGTTGAGAATAGTTCTCACTATCCTAGGTTTTTTGTTCTTACAAATGAATTTGTAAATTGCTCTTTCTATCTCTATGAAGAATTGATTTGGAATTTTGATGGGTATTGCATTGAATCTGTAGATTGCTTTTGGCAGGATAGCCATTTTTACTAAATTAATCCTGCCAATCCAGGAGCATGGGAGATCTTTCCATCTTCTGAGATCTTCTTCAATTTCTTTCTTCAGAGACTTGAAGTTCTTGTCATACAGATCTTTCACTTGCTTTGTTAGATTCACTCCAAGATAATTTATTTTATTCGTGGCTATTGTTAAGGGTGTCATTTCCCTGATTTCTTTCTCTGCCTGTTTATCCTTTGAATAGAAGAAAGCTACTGATTTGTTTGAGTTGATTTTATATCCAGCCACATTGCTAAAGTTGTTTATCAGGTTTAGGAGTTCTCTGGTGGAAGTTTTAGGTTCACTTAAGTATACTATCATATCATCTGCAAATAGTGAAATTTTGACTTCTTCCTTTCCTATCTGTATCCCTTTGACGTCCTTTTGTTGTCTAATTGCTCTAGCTAAGACATCCAGTACTATATTGAATAGGTAAGGTGAGAGTGGGCAGCCTTGTCTAGTCCCTGATCTTAGTGTGATTGCTTCAAGTTTCTCTCCATTTAGTTTGATGTTGGCTACTGGCTTGCTGTATATTGCTTTTACTATGTTTGGGTATGGGCCTTGAATTCCTGACCTTTCCAAGACTTTTAACATGAAGGGGTGTTGAACTTTGTCAAATGGTTTCTCAGCGTCTAGTGAGATGACCATGTGGTTTTTCTCTTT
This sequence comes from Arvicanthis niloticus, assembly GCF_011762505.2. NCBI lineage: Eukaryota > Metazoa > Chordata > Mammalia > Rodentia > Muridae > Arvicanthis > Arvicanthis niloticus. The sequence goes on from NC_047658.1 coordinate 9,673,072, forward strand.
GAGTTTATTTATGTAGTGGATTACATTGATGGATTTCTGAATATTGAACCATCCCTGCATTCCTGGGATAAAGCCTACTTGATCTTGATGGATAATTGTTTTGATGTGTTGTTGGATTCGGTTTGCGAGAATTTTATTGAGTATTTTTGCATCAATATTCATAAGAGAGATTGGTCTGTAGTTCTCTTTCTTTGTTGGGTCTTTCTGTGGTTTAGGTATGAGTGTAATGGTAGCTTCATAGAATGAATAGGGTAGTGTTCCTTCTGTTTCTATTCTATGGAATAGCTTGAAGAGGATTGGTATTAGGTCTTCCTTGAAGGTCTGAAAGAATTCTGCACTGAAACCACCTGGCCCCGGACATTTTTTGGTGGGAAGATTTTTAATTACTGTGTCTATTTCTTTAGGTGTTATAGGACTGTTTAGATGGTTTATCTGCTCCTTGTTTAACTTTGGTACCTGGTATCTATCTAGAAAATTGCCCATTTCCTCCAGATTTTCCAATTTTGTTGAGTATAGGCCTTTGTAGTAGGATCTGATAATTTTTTAAATTTCCTCTGTTTCTGTTGTTATGTCTCCCTTTTCAGTTCTGATTTTATTAATTTGAATGCTGTCTCTGCGCCCTTTGGTTAGTCTGGCTAAGGGTTTGTGTATCTTGTTGATTTTCTCAAAGAACCAGTTCCTGGTTTTGTTGATATTTTGTATAGTTCTTTTTGTTTCAACTTGGTTGATTTCAGCCCTGAGTTTGATTATTTCCTGCCATCTACTCCTCTTGGGTATACTAGCTTCTTTTTGTTCTAATGCTTTCAGGTTTGCTGTCAAGTTGTTAATGTATGCTCTTTCCACTTTCTTTTTGTGAGCACTTAGAGGTATGATTTTTCCTCTTAGTACTGCTTTCAATGAGTCCCACATGTTTTGATATGATGTGTCCTCATTTTCATTTAAATCTAAAAAGTCTTTAATTTCTTCCTTGACCAAGTTATCATTGAGTAGAGCATTGTTCAGTTGCCAAGTGTATGTCGGTTTTCTGTTGTTTTTGTCCATGTCAAAGACAAGTCTTAATCCATGGTGGTCTGATAAGGTACTGGGGATTATTTCAATCTTTTTGTATCTGTTGAGGCCTGTTTTGTGACCAATTATATGGTCTATTTTGGAGAAGGTACCATGAGGTGCTGAGAAGAAGGTATATTCTTTTGTTTTAGAATGAAATGTTCTATAGATGTCAGTTAAGTCCAATTGGTTCATAACTTCTGTTAGTTTCATTGTGTCTCGATTTAGTTTCTGTTTCCATGATCTGTCCATAGCTGAGAGTGGGGTGTTGAAATCTCCCACTATTATTGTGTAGGGTGCAATGTATGCTTTAAGTTTTAGTAAAGTTTCTTTTATGTATGTGGGTGCCCTTACATTTGGGGCATAGATGTTGAGAATTGCACGTTCCTCTTGGTACATTTTTTCTTTCATGAATATGAAGTGTCCTTCTTTATCTTTTTTGATTACTTCTGGTTGAAAACTGATTTTATTTGATATTAGAATCGCTACTCCAGCTTGTTTCTTGGGACCATTTGCTTGGAAGATTGTTTTTCAACCTTTTACTCTGAGGTAGTGTCTGTCCTTTCCACAGAGGTGCGTTTCCTGAATGCAGCAAAATGTTGTGTCCTGTTTACGTATCCAGTCTGATAGTCTATGTCTTTTTACTGGAGAATTGAGTCCATGGATATTAAGAGATATTAAGGAAAAATGAATGTTGTTTCCTGTTATTTTTGTTATTGGCAGTGGAGATATGTTTGTGTAGCTACCTTCTTTTACGGTTTTTGGAAGATTACTTTCCTGCTTTTTCTAGGTTGTAGTTTCCCTCCTTGTGATGGAGTTTTCCACCAATTATCCTTTGAAGTGCTGGGTTTGTGTTGAGATGCTGTGTAAATTTGGATTTGTCATGGAATATTTTGGTTTCTCCATCAATAATGATTGACAGTTTTGCTGGGTATAGTAGTCTGGGCTGACATTTATGTTCTTTTAGGGTCTGTATGATATCAGTCCAGGATCTTCTGGCTTTTATGGTCTCTGGTGAGAAGTCTGGTGTAATTCTTATAGGTCTGCCTTCATATGTTACTTTGCCTTTTTCCCTTACTGCTTTTAGTATTTTTTCTTTGTTTTGTACATTTGATGTTTTGACTATTATGTGGCGGGAAGTATTTCTTTTCTGGTCTAAACTATTTGGAGTTCTGTAGGCTTCTTGTATATTTATGGACATCTCTTTCTTTAGGTTAGGGAAGTTTTCCTCTATAATTTTGTTGAGGATATTTACTGGTCCTTTAAGTTGGGAATCTTCCCCCTCATCTATACCTATTATCCTTAGGTTTGGCCTTCTCATTGTGTCTTGGATTTCTTGTATATTTTGGGTTAGTAGCTTTTTGTATTTTGCATTTTCTTTGACAGTTGTGTCAATGTTTTCCATGGTATCTTCTGCACATGAGATTCTCTCTTCCATCTCTTGTATTCTGTTGGTAATACTTGTGTCTATGACTCCTGATCGTTTTTTTAAGTTTTCTATCTCCAGGGTGTTCTCCCTTTGTGATTTCTTTATTGTTTCTACTTCCATTTTTAGATCCTGCATGGTTTTGTTTAATTCCTTCTCTTGTTTGGTTGCATTTTCTTGCAATTCCTTAAGGGATTTTTGTGTTTCCTCTCTAAGGGTTTCTATCTGTTCTTTGAGAGTGTTATTTATGTCTTTCTTAAAGTCCTCTATCATCATCATGAGAAGTGATTTTAATTCTGAATTCTGCTTTTCTGGTGTGATGGGTGTGTTCAGGGCTTGCTATGATGGGGGAACTGGGTTCTGATGATGCCATGTAACTTTAATTTCTGTTGCTTACGTTCTTGTTCCTGCCTTTTGCCATCTGGTTAATTCTAGTGCTACCTGTACTTCTGTCTCTGATTGAAGCCTGTCTTTCCAGTTGTCTCGCTTGTGTTTGGTCTTCTAGGAGTCCAGATGTCTCTGTGATTTTTTTCCAGCTGCCCTGATTACAGTGGTATCTCTAGGATGCCTCAGGATATGGTGCCTCCAAGGTAGCAGTCCAGCTAGATGTCTGCTGTTCTGGGTGCAGTGTCTCCTCTTGGATATCTCAGGATATGTTGTCTGAAGCTCTGAGTTCAGTTGTTCCTCTGTGGCTCTGGGTTGAGTGGATCTTCCAGTATGTCTCAGGCGGTATCCGGGATCCACACAACTGCAGACCTGGTAGAGGTCTGGTCCGGGCCTCAGACCCGGGAGATGGGCAGAAGGGGGGTGCTAGCCGGCAGGGGCTCGCGGGAGGAGGTCGGGGAGGGGTATCTGCTGGATTCTGAGCACTCAGGGCGCCCAGCTATGAGCTCAGAATAGTATGTGGGTTTTCCTACCTAAAGCTTTTTGTGGGATCTGTGGATCCCCCAGAATATGTCTGGCGGAATCCGGGCTGCACTCACCACTAGGCCTCAGACCGGAGGAGGGGCAAGTGGCAGAAGGAGCGTGCTAGCGCTGGCTATGGGTTCTATGGATACCCCAGAATGTGTCTGGCAGAATCCAGGGTGTACTCACCTGCAGGCCTCAGACCAGAGGAGGGGCGAGTGGCGGAAGTGGCGTGCTAGCACTGGCTATGGGTTCTATGGATCCACCAGAATGTGTCTGGCCGCCCTTTAGTTCTTGATACCATTCATGTTCTATCTCTTTTTTCCCAGAGTCTTTTCACTCTACACTCAGTTTCTAGTTTCTTGTTCTATGGGCACACTAATTGAAATGAGTCTATCTAGGAGGGTCAGACACTGTCCTTTGTTAGCCCAGGCTTCCTGATGTGTCTGAAACTTTCAATATGAGTTGTAGAACTCTCTACAAGCCTGTAGACCTTATGAAGAGTAAGCTCTAGTCCTCATTCTTGATCCACAGCTTCTCCCAAAGCCCCTGTAAATGTAGAACTCCCAAAGTTCCTATAGGTCTTACGGCATTTCAGGCCTGTTTCTCACCTGGTGCTACAGAGCTATGGATCAGTCTGAATACCCATGAGCCTAACACAGATCATGTCTTGTCCCCATCTTGATTCCCTAGCTATTACTGAAGCCAATTCATGGTTTGGATAGCTGTTTATACTAGGAAGATAAGGAACAACAAAGTAGTTTTAATTCTCATTTCTGCAATAGAAAATTGTATCAAATACTTGAAAAATGATATTAGTGATTCATAATTCTCTAAAACATTATCTGTATTATTGAGATATTTGTTTGGTATATCTCTGGGGTTTTTTGTTTGTTTTGTTTGTTTTTAAAGTTTTTAGCTCTCCTCTTAAAACTATCTTCATTGTATTCCAAAGGGATTTAAAAAATTTTCATTTATTTCTTCGAACTTTCTAATTTCATTCTTAATTTCTTTAATGACCACTTTATCTTTCAGTAATATATTGTTTAATATCCATAAATTTGTGTATTGGTCATAATGGCTGGGAAACTCTGGCCAATCGTTGCCTGCTATGTATTATTTTGCAAGTCATAGTACTGACTAATAAGCATTAGAAAGGTTGAGAAGCATTGCAGTACCAAAACAATGGAATTTCTCTTCTGATTTTTCTTCATATACGGTGGAAGAGAGCAATGTGAACACACATGATCAATGATGATGCAGCCACAAAAGGACAGAAGACATTCAAGTTTAAACAAATAGCAATATCTACCCCAGCTTGTGAGTGAATAAGGACAGAAAATGTAAATGGCAGAAACCCATAGAAGGTTTTCTTTTCTATCATCTTACAGAAGTCTGTCTAGAAAACCTGTAAAACAATTTCATGGTGGTTGGGGAGATAGCCCAGCTGCTAAGAGCATGTATTACTCTTCTAGAGAACTTGAGTCTGGCTTCTAGCACCAGTATCAGCTGACTCACAGCTTTCTGTGGCTTTCTAGCTACAAGAGATTCAACTCACTCTTCTGGCCTTAGGCACTGCATTTATGTGTAAAGATCCATAGTCAGAAACTCACTTGTACATTCAAAAATAAAAATCTTAAAACAAAGAAAACAGACTTATGAACTAGTTACTTTATCACACCCATTTTATCTGTGAACACTGGGGTTTGGTTGTAAACTTTTGAGACTGACAAGGATCATGAAAGCAAGAAACATTGGAATCTGATAACATGGAGGCACCTATATCCTTCAACAATTTTTATAAGCACTCAGTGTTACTACCCTTTTATCCCTATACCCCAGGACACAAGGTAAAATGTACAAAAGATGTGTCAGCTACTTTGCAAGTATTTGAAACCAAAATAGAATCTGAATTGAATTCATCCGCAATGAAAAAGAGTTCCTTTTAAGTCACTAATTTAAAGAGATAGAGAGAGAGAGAGAGAGAGGGAGAGAGAGAGAGAGAGAGAGAGAGAGAGAGAGAGAGAGAGAGAGAGAAAGAGAGAGACACAGAGAGACAGAGACAGAGAGAGAGACAGAGAGAGACACAGAGAGACAGAGACAGGGACAGAGAGACAGAGAGAACATATAAATAGCACAAATGCCAGAATAGCATTGCTGAGAAAAGGTGAGTATATCATTGCCAAGTAAAACAAACATGTTGAGTTTGTACATATATGTCATTTGGAAGTGGGTGGTTGCTGTGCATGACTATTTATTCCCAGCACTAGGGAGGCAGAGGCAGGTGGATTTTGTGTCAGCCAGCCTGGCCTACAGAGTCAGTTTGATGGCAACTGGAGATACACTGTGTATTCTGTCTCAAAAATGAAAAATCATGAATATTCTTTTGTGACTGGCTTACCTCACTTGGGATAATATTCTCAAGTTCCATCCATTTGTCCTCAAAATACAAGATGACTTGGTTTTTAATGGTTGAATAGTATTCCTTTGTGTAGTTGTACTACATTTAAAAAATCTATTCTTCAGTTAAGAAACAGCTGTTTTTTCCAGTATCTGGCTATTATGGATTAAAGCTGCTATAAACATAGTTGGCCAAGTATTTTCATAGAATCTTGGAGCACATTTTGGGCATATGTCCAGGAGTTTTATAGCTAGTTCTTGAGGTACAACTATTCACAGTTTTCTGAGAAGATGCCAAATTGATTTCCAAAGTGGTTGTATACATTTGCACTTCCACCAGCAACACAGATACAGATATTAGTCATAAAATAATGATACTTCTGCCATACTCAATAGACCCAAAGAAGCTAAAAAAGAATGCAGGCCATAACTAGGATGCTTGAATCTTACTTAGAAGTGGGAATAAAATAGTCATAAGAGACAAATGGAGGGAGGGAACAGGGTGAAAGAGAGGAAGGTGGGTCAGGATCATGTGTGGGGACAGACAGGAAAGATGTCTAGATGACCATGAAAATGAATGGAAACCTGCAATTAACAGGGATGAGGAGGTAGGCTGCCTCACTAGGACAAGACAGATACTCACAAACAGTAGATAGAGCTCAAGGACTCTTATGGAAGAATAGAAAGAAGGATTGCTGGCTCCAAATGAGAAAAATAACTCAACAGAAAAACCAAAAGTATCAATTACACTGTACCCTTGGAGATTTTAGAGTCTCAACTACCATGAAAAGAACATACAGACACCATACTCAGGTCTTCCTGCACATATGTAGCAATGTGAAGCTTGGTCTTCTTGTGGGTGTTGAACAACTGGCGTGGAGGCTGTCCCAAATCACAAAGGCTGTTGCCTATATATTGAATATGTATCCTGTCCAGCAGGACATTAAACAGAGATCCGGGGAGGTCACCTGAAAGAGAGTGGGTGGGTGGAGGGGTACAGACAAAGATGCAAAGAATTGCCATCTGTCTATAGGCTGATCAAATAGCAATTTTTACTTTTTCACACAGGGGTTATGTACACAAAAAGGCAGGATGTGGGGGAAGGGGATGACGCAGGAGCATGAGTGTTTAGGGCGAGTACAGATATCTTCCAGAACAGAGTATCAGTTGGGTGAAGCTTCAGGGGACAGGTCACTGTGACTCCACCTATTATTCACTTGTCCCTATCTAAGTTAGTATTATCCATCAAGGTTACTTGTGGATAAGGTTACTTATGGATAAGTAGTTTATGATTGAGACCTGGAAGCTTTCCACTAAAGCTGCTTGTTTACCATAGCTTCTAGCCATCAATTTCAAGGTTTTTTTTCACAGAGACCCAAGACGTGTTAGCAGGCTGACTTAGGCCTATGGCTGATTTTAGGCCTTCAGATAAGCAAACCTGCCCCTGACAAATATGTTATTCACACCTTTCTCCTCTTTCTATATTGTCTAAGTGGCCTTTCTTCATTCCTAACAAATTTTAGTAAAATAATAACTAGAGTATTAATTTTAAGAGTTGAGAAATTAAAAGACACTCTGCTCACTAATGATCATCACTAGTATTTACTGTATATCTCATGATACCAATATGTTAATCTAGATTAATTTGTCCTGTGAGAGACAGTACATTCTCATCATGCAGCAACCTGTTTGTTATTCATTTTCATTTCTTTAAAAACCCAGTTATGTTTTGTGAATATGTTTTTGTTTTAATCTAAGATATGGGGTATGGGGCTGCTTCACATTGTCCACAGCCACTAACGATCAGTGTCTCATGCTTTAGGAGTCATATTAATTTTTTCCAGAAGCAGACAGGTTTAGTTTGGAATTCTGGGGGCTCTCAAGAGGGTATAAATACTCAAGAGGGCATGTGGTGTCTACTGCTCTGCCTGCTGCTGCCAGTCCTTCTTGTTGCTGTTGCTGTTGCTGTTGCTGCTACTGCTTTTGCTATTGCTGGATTGCTATTTGGCTGTTTTGTTTGACTGCTTGATGGAGATAACCTGATCATAGAGATTGGATTTGCCAAGAGGAACCAAATGACCCTATTCAGCAGAAAGTTGTCTCAAGAGGTCTACACTCCTTTTCTTCTCCTTTTTCTTCACTACTTGGTATTAGGGGGATGGGACAGACTGGGGTTTACTAAGTTTTGGAAGGTGGGTGGATAATAGGACCCAATAAAGTACCCCTAAAGTATAATTAGAGGTAAGGGAATACACAGATTAACAGGGAGAGATCAGTGAAAGAGTAGTTTCTTAATCACCAAACTGATTAAACTACACTTTTTTGTTTTGTTTTTTTGTTTTTGTTTCTTTACTGTGTGTGGGCATGTTCAATCACAGATTTGAGGAAGCCAGAATACAGTAAGTAGGAGTTTGTTCTCTCCACTATGTAGTCCCTGAGGCTTGAACTCTGGTAATCAGTTCTAAGTGGCAAGTGCTTTACCTGCCGAGCTGTCTTGCTGCCTCTTATACCTGTGTTATGATCAAGACATAGTGCTATAATTTTGTCAGTTTCAATGTTGGTGGAAGTCTGTCAAAAGAAACATGAGGCCTCAATATTAATTTTGTAATGCAGTGTGAATCTATTCCTCAATCTAGAATATACAGACTGCTGTTTCCTATTCTATTATTTCAAGCTCTTTCACTGTAACTGTCATTAGTAATTTTTTCCACCAAATTGGAAGTGAAGAGTCAAGTGGGTTGGATAAATTTCTCATTTGGGGCTGGAGGGAGAAGGCTCAGCAGGTTAGTGCCCTGACCAATTTTGCAGTGGTTCAGAGTTTGATTCTTAGAAACTATATTTATAAGATTTTCTCTGTTTGCAACTCCATCTCTAGGGGTATGACACCCATTCTTCTTAAGGGCAAGGAACCCACATAAATACATGCACATTCTACACACATAAACAAAATAAATGCTAAAATATTTCTTTGTTCACAGGGGTAAGTACCACAAGTCAGATTTTGAGTTTCATCACACTGACAGATATAACCACTCCAGATATTTATCTTGTGTCTGTGCTCACATACATTATCTCAGTTTCAGGCAGCTGCAAAGGCTAGATGCTTGATTTTGATCTTCTGAGAAAATAATTTTGTGACTGAGGAAGCAACTGACAGACAGGATGACAGCTTTGCCTCCTCATTGTTCTGATACCTGTTGTCTCCTGTCTGATTTGCAGGTGTTATTGATGATTGGAAACACATTTGCACTATGGCCCAGAGAGAAGAGTTTGCCATGATCTTTCAGGAGAAGGTGTACAGTTTGGATCTTAGTATCCTTCTTGGTCCTGGATGTTAAACCTCTTAATGCTCCTGAGCAGTAGCTGCTTTTGTCTCCTTTACTCTTTCTTCTTGATGTATTGAGCAGTAGTGAGTACCATGACTTGTTCATAAAAAGATGTTTAACACATATTTATGGAATAAATATTTTAATGGTATTAATAAAGCTGTATTCTGTGTTTAACATTTTTAGTGACTCTGGCTTTCAACAGCTGAGAAGCACAGAACAAGGATCCTTAGGATCTCTGAAGATCAACAGTAAGGGAGAAATTGTGGGGAAGCCTGCAATCAAAACTTCACCTACATGCCTCATAAAGAGACGAGAATCTATTAAAAAGTTTTGAAAGATGATACAAATGAAATTTAGAAGATAAAAGCCAATAAAAGTGACCACCACCATCAGAATAGTATGGGTTGCTCTGGTCTCAGCTTGGCCTCTGCGGACTTGATTGGGAGTGAGGATGTGCTGCATTCGCTGGTGATGTCTGTGGAGGAGAAGCACCATGGAGACACTGGTCCAGACCATGATGCTCATGAATGTGGCATCATGGACAAACCTCAAGAAGACAATGCCTACACTGAATCCAGAAGTGGAACAGAACAACTTGTTTTTATAGTCAGAGTTATTATCTGTAATCTGTGGCCCAGTGACCTTAATTGGAATGTAGATGTTATTTAAGATACTGAAGAACCAACAGCTGTAACAAGAATAACTAGCCAAATTTGGGACACTTCCTCTGAGTATAAATTTACCTCTATTGACAGGAACAACAGTGACAAACTGATGGATACTCAGGACACAAGTGGAACACAAGTTTGTGCTTCTTACAACCAGGCGAGTGAAGAATTCCAATTTACATTTGAGGTCAGTTGGATGATATCTTTGAGCAAAAGTCATAATGTTGTTTGGAAATATAGTGAGGAAGAGAATCAGGGCATTGGCCACAGCCATGTGGCTTAAAATCACCTGTGCAGGCCTCTGTTGAGAACCAGTGAAGACTGGAGATACATTATGGAGTAACAGAAAGACATTGGCTACAGTCCCAACTCCAAACTGGCAAAGCAAGAGGATCTGAAGAGTCACTTCCTCAGTGGTTTTCAGGGAGTTATCATGAGCAGATATGGAGAGGGCTTTACTCGACTCTGCAGTCATGATTAGGTCCTTGGGTTTGTTGTCCTCGGGTTCTGTTCTATTGCCCACACTTACCAATAGATTTGGGATAATTTTGTCTCTTGATAAGTGAGACACTATTTTATCATAATACAGGAACTTTGCCTGGAGTAGAATGCATGCACAGTAACTCAGAATAAAATTTTATACTTATTGAATTACTTTTCTCTTGAGATAAATTTGCACTGCAACTACATCTTTATGGTTACATAGTTCAATAACCTATACAATAACACATATTTTAAACAGACCATGGGCCTTTACATCTGAATAAAGACAGGAAAGGGATTAGTATGAATATGTGATTTCACCATCAGAAGTCAATACAGTAGGAGGGAGTAGAGGCTGCCAATGGGATGTAACTTACTCAATAAAATCACTTAATCAATAGTAAATTAAAGAGTCCATCATCAGATTTTATCATTTGTATTCAATATAATTAGGAGTGGGACGAATCTGAAAACAGAATGTACCTTAATCGATTAAATAACATATTCAATAAAAAAGAAAAGAAAAATGAACGATAAAATAATTAATAAAAATTTTTATATTAAAGTAAAATGTGCCGGGCAGTGGTGGCACAAACCTTTAATCCCAGCACTTGGGAGGCGGAGACAGGCAGATTTCTGAGTTCTAGGACAGCCTGGTTTACAGAGTGAGCTCCAGAACAGCCAGGGCTATACAGAGAAACCCTGTCTACAAAAACAAAGAGAAAATAAAGTAAAATGTTTAAAATAATGTGTATTTTAATAACATGTATGACTACATATGGTAATCAATAAGGTTTTGTAACTGAATCCAGTTGTAGAAAATTAAGTTGTTGGCTTTTGAGAAATGTTTTGTGCAACTGATCCACACAACAAAGTACCAAATATTTCTGATAAAGCCACCTGTGTACTGGTTACACAGATAAACATAGGTTTACATATGTATCCTCCATGTGAACAAAGAAAACACTTGTTAGGAAGATTCATTCATTGATTGTTTTCCTGATCTTAATTTTTGTTCTATAAAGTCATGTGCCAGAATCTTACCTTGAATCATCTCCAGCTTTCCTCCAAAATTATTAATGCTATCACTATTATATTCTTTGTAGAGGGATGTTGGTCCGCATTCTACTTGTTATATGTTTTCTAAAGGACCAGAGAACCTCCATTTATCAAAGTTCAACATCTCACATACAGATGTCACATTGAATGCTGTTTTCTGCTGAATATTAATCCAGAAAACATACACTGATTTGAGGTGGAAGCAAAATATTAATGTACTTGAGTTAAACTGCAGTCTTCAAAAAATAATGCTTCATGTTGGCTTCAGAAGACAATGTACACTGAAGAAGGGAGAAGAGAATTTAAGCAGAAGTCTATGGTTCAAAGAATCCCACCTTCTGAGCATAGTCACAGTGAGCATCCTCGTTGAAGGCCAACTCCAGAACACAGATCCTGTAGAATCATATTTCATGACATCTGTTCCAATGAAATGGTTCTCTGTGTCCCTCTTTGTCAGAGAAATGATGCAAGGGCATCCACAATGGTTTCTTATCCTCCTTGCAGTGCTTTGAAGGTAACCCACCAGAGTACAGGTTTTCCAGTCTCAAAATAATAGCATATGACATCCTTCAGAGAGATTATTATTGTCTCATATGTGACGTCAGGGCATTTGTCTACATGGTGTCTTTTTGTGATATCTCTGATGAAGGAAAATCATTTTTCCCCAGAGCAAATCTCCATTTTTACTTTCTGATGCTTAATAATGATGTCTACAAGTTCAACAGATTTTAATTAGTACCTGGGCAGAAGTGAGCGATGGGTTTTCATGTTTCCTTTGGGAGAATCTAAGTTCTGAATTGATCTTGTAGTCAGATGTAAATTGGGACACTCAAGGGTAGAACAAGGGACTCATTACATGCATTTCTCTAGAGTACTTTCCTCCCGACCATTTAACTCTTGCAAAATATGCTGACAGGAAGTCGTTTGAGAAAACTGCCATCCTGTCATTCAGATTTTGTAATTCCCCAGGAATCTGCCTCATTTCAACTTTTCCCATGTTTATCCCAGGACACATACTTCTGACAAATTTACTAACTGAAGCTGCTCTTTTCCACCTAGATCCTGGGCTTATTCTAATAACCACTTGTTTTCAGGTAGATTGTGACTTGTTTTCTGAGATAATCATGAATCTTTATCAGAAGCCGAGTATACTTTGTTAGTATATTCTGTTGTATACTAACAAAGAGTATATGCAACGTATATACAAAGTATATACTCTTTGTTAGTATATACTTAGTATCTGGGAAACTGCAGTGTAAACAAGGAACTGTGTATACAAAATCAAAGACCTGGAGTCCGCAATCATTAAGAAATAAATAGATCGAACCACACTCATTTCTGTTCTAGGGATAATAGACTAGTAGAGACTCTGTTTTGATCTTCAATGATAAAAAATAAAAACTCAGTTTATAAATATAAGAATTGCATGTTCTAAACCTTTATTGAAATTCATACCTGCAGCAAGATTGTCTTAGGCACAGTCAAAGAACAAGCACCTGGATGTGTAGCAAACAAGTTATTATTGCAAAAATATTTGTTACTAATGAAATAACCAGCATTTGTAAGAGATATATGTGGAAATATGACAAAAAGAATAACTTGTCATTACCTTACATTTGTTCATGATAAGCATACAACGATGATTTTAACTGTGAAATTTATGTTGACAAATTGAAAAGTACACACACAATGTGGAATAACCTTAAATGTCAGAAATTTATAAGAGTCATAGCATGTTGAAAAATAGGAGATAGAATACAGTGTTATAAGTGATCAATAGTGATAATGGAACATGAAGTGTAAATTTCAGTGTATATAGGAGGGAAAGCAGACAAGAAAGTATGGAGAGGAATCACTAACACTAAGTGTCTTTTGAAAAACGTTAAAGAAACAGTGCTATTGGGGCATTCTGTAATGTGTTCACATGCATGTTTCAAATGAGTTTTAGTAAACCTGCACTATACTAGGTAGACAGTTCCCCACATAGACATTAATGGTGAATAATGTCAAACCCTATTCCAGTATTTGGTGACGTCTTTTTCCAGCTGCCTGACAACTCTCAAAGTACAATCCACCCCACCCCCAATCATTATAGGCCATTACCACTGGTGCTCGTGCTTCTGTAAAACTTGGTGGTTAAAGACACCATATACTCCTGCCCACAGGAAGATCATTTTTGTTTTCCCAAATTTTAGCTCAGTTTAATCATGTGAGGTTGTCCTCCATAGGTGCACTCACTAAATATATTTAGTACAAATACAATCCCATTAACCACAGAAATTGTAGACAGTGCACCTACATTTTTTTCCAGGTTTTATGTTAGTGCTTGGGCTCTGAGCAGACATGAGAGCAGTGTCTTATAACTTTGCAAGATCATTGATAGAATATGTATCAAAAGTTAAATTGGGGAACCAGGTACCTATGGAGTCCATTTTGTGCTGATATTTGAGCACATTTTCACTAGAAGCAACACTAAGGACACGAGTCTAATTCTGAGGCAGGTGAAGCTTGTTTATGAGAAAGTGGTAGTAGTTAAATGTAGGTCCATAAAAATTATAGGCATTGCACCTTGATTTTTATAAGAATGTCTTTTTCCTTGAGGACCTGCCCTTTGGGTAGGATGTTCCCTGAGTCTGGATGTGGTTCAGCCATGGGAGCATGCATAATAAAGTCAAGTAGTGATCCTGTCAACTTTGAGAGCACTGAGAGCAGTCAGCAAAACTATGTATTGTCCTTTCTGGTGTGGCTCCAAGGATAGCTTCTGAGGTCTCTTACAGATCACCCAGTCATGAGTCTGGCAATTTTGCAGCATAGGTGGATGAGTAACCTTGTAGACTGTTGCGCGTCATGGCCAGTCTTGCTTTGCCTGTGGACAAAAGTCTCCACAGAACATATTGACAAGTGATCAAGGACATATCAAAAACATATTTGACAGTGATTTCACTAAGCACATAATCTCTTAAGATAGAAAGTACAGGTCTAGGTCTTCCATACATCATTTCAAAAGAGGTTAATCCCAAAATATAAAGAGTATTTTAGGCCATACATAGGGTGAAGGGAGGAGAGTTATGAAGTCCATTCCCTTCTGCATTGTTAATTTAGTGAGGGTCTGTGGGTCCCAATCCCTGAAGGCTTCCCACAAATATCTCTGGCCCAGCAGGGTGTGGGTGTTTGGGCAAAGGGGATCAAGTGAGAGCAGGAAGGGGGAATCATCTCTTCTGCCTCCACTGCTGCCTCTGCCCTCATCTCCCATGTCTCTGCTGTTGCCACCCATTTACTCCCGGATGCTGCACCTGTCACTCAGCTCTGAGTGCATCCTCACCACCACTTTCATGACACTGGGGGTGTGGTATGAAGTGGAGCCTCTCTGTTTCTGCTTGAATTTACCTGTGGCAGCATCATTTCATGTGCTCACTGGCCATCTGGATATCGTTGAAGACAAGGCTATTCAGATCTTTTGCTGGGTGGGGTTTGTGTGTGGTCTGTGTTTGTGCCCATGCATGTAGATGCTAATGAGTGTGAGCACATGTGGAGACTGACTTCAGTCTGTTCTTTATTTAAATATTTATTTACTCATCTACTTAACGTGTACAATATGTATCTGTTTATGTGTGCCATGTATATGCAATTACCGGAGGCCAGAATAAAACATTGGATCCTCTGTTTGGAAGTGGAGTTACAGGCAGTTGTGAATGGCCATGTGGGTGCTGTAAACCAAACCCGAGTCTTTTTCACTGAGCATCTCTCCAGCCCCTTTACCCTCTTTTTGAGGTGGGGGTCTTGTTGAACCTGGAGTTCACCCTTTTGGGTAGATTATTTAGTTGGCCTTGTGTGGAACAGTGGGCTATGGGACACCACTGGGGGCCTGGTAGAGCACTCTCTTGAGAGTTTCTATTGGAAGAGCTGTTGGCTATGCTCCCAACCCATGGATTTTCCTCATGACTCCCACAGTCCTTGGCTTTGAAAGCTGCCCTTATTTTTGAATTTCTTGCTCATTGACCTTAGAAGACAACTAAACTTTTCCTATAAATGGCCAGAGAGTGCCACCCTAAATTGTTATTCATATAGGTGACTCAGAACCTTTGAAATGTGACCATTTGGAGGGAGACATCATGGTGTCAGTAGGAAGAATTTGGCCAGGCAAGCAAACCAGTCCAGCCAGCACAGGTTAGGCTCTGCATCCTTGCCTGTAACCCTGCCAGCTCTCTTTGGGGCATCAGTTTCCTTGGGGGTTGCTTCACTGCCTGGTCAGTATAAAATTCATCCTGGTTTAGGGAAAGAGGCTGTCCTCTCTGACCACTGAAGACATTCTGCAGGGAAGAGTGACTAGAACACAGGCAGGCTTACCCAACATCCTACCTACAGCCAGCCCTCCTTCCTGCAGTAATTTGGATGGAGCTGGGAATTCCCAGCTGCTTAAGCTTGTTTCAGTGAGAACAGGGTATCACACTAGGCAACCGCCTTTCACAGGCCAACTCTATTCAACCTTTTTGACTCCTGACAGTACCTACAGCTCAAGTATGCCCACTTACCTCTCTTAGGTACTTGTGTACTTCTTAAAAATTTTACTTTCTATGAAAGGTATTTGTGAGCTGAAAATGTGCTGTTAGTTATTATTATTATTATTATTATTATTATTATTATTATTATTATTATTATTATTACTATTGCTACTCCTACTATTTTTTTCTCCTGAGACAAGAGTTCTCTGTATAACAGCCTGGGCTGTCCTGGAACCCACTCTGTAGACCAGGCTGGCCTTGAACTCAGATTTGCCTGCCTCTGCCTCCCTAGTGCTGGGATTAAAGCCATGTGCCACTACTGCCACTCCTGAAAATATGTTGCTTTAAAGCAAGCACACAGTGCTTCATTATCTATTTGGCATTAGGCTCACCTCCTTAGGTTTTAAAATTGGTCTTTTCTTTTCTTCTTTTTTGTGTGTAGAAAGGACCTTGCCTTAAATTCACTGTCATGCAGTCCTGACAGGGAGAAAGGTGGCTTTGTATGCCTTTGTGGACTTGAGAAGGGGAGCGGTGAACTATTCACATCATTTGTCTCAGAAAGCTGACTTTGATGGTTATGTGTCCCCATTGCCAATTTCCCCCTCCCTAGCATCCCATCATAAAGAAGCAGGTTGTACAGCACCTACCAGATGTGGGTTTGACACAGCCTCAGAGTGGGCTACAGTCACTCATTTGCCAGATTACCTCAGGGCAGCATTTGGGCACTCATAGCTGGTGAAAGAGGAAGAGAGCTTCCAGGGTGTGGTGAGAGGCCAAGAAGAGAGACTCCAGAGTGTCCTCTGGGTTGGTTGGCAGGGTATACCTTGTGAGGTCCTGGCATATGACTGTGGGCCTTGGTTCTGCTGGGAAATGGGAAGGCAGAGGGAGTTTGAGGGGTGGGCAGACCCCTGGAGAGCAAGTGTCAGGCAAAGTGCACCCAGCCCTCAAGAGCAGGAAGAGTTGGCCTTGGACAAGAGACACATGTAGGAGGCTGGGCTACCCTGAGAGGTGGGTGTTGTTTTCAGGTGTCCAGATCAAGCCTCCTATACTCTAGTTGTCCATGGTAGTGATGGTGGGGAAATCCAACTTAACTTGCAATAGAGCCTAATAACTATGTGGGTGGGCCTTGCTTGCCCAGATAGAGGGGGCCAGTATACCTCCCAATCTGGTATCCCACTCTCTTTGTCCAACTTGTTTCTCCTTTTCTGTTTCCCAACCTGCAGTCACAATTATACAAATGTGACACCATTACTTCCTAGCCTGCAGGTCTGGCCCTCCCATCCTCATTGAGTTTCAGGTGTCACTTGTGTTTGCTTCTCCTTGCATCCCTTCCCTTGACCTTCTATAGCTCTTGTTGGTAGACTTTGATGAGAGCCTGGTATCCTTAGGCAGGTCCAGAGAAAGGCTGGCAGAGAGAACATCCACTCGGAAGGAGAACAAGTATCAGGGATATAGGTTATGAACACAAAATACTTGAAACACCTTGAGTGGTTGGTGCCCATGGGATAAGGTGTATGGGATATGCATTGGTACAACCCAGCATTCCCTGGGTTGGAGGACTCCAGAAAGGAGAAGCTTCCCTGGGCCACCCACTAAGCTGGAATCCATTGGCAGACTGCACATGGATGTTTCCTGTGGGTCTGCCACCTCTGACTTGCCTCCTTCCCTGTTGCTTCACAGTGGACATCCTGATCATGGATGAGGATGAGGTCCCCAGCTGGTCCCCGACCAAGCTGGCCCCACCCCAGTCTGCACCTTTTCCTGGACCCCCGAACTGACTGTGACTTCCTGCACCCTACATCTGCACTGAGAGTGGCTAAGCTTCCACCACTGGTTGAAGCTTAAGCAGCACCAAAGCAGGCACCCAGGCGAGTGGCCAAATGCCTGTACTGACTGTGGCAAGACCTTCTCCCAGAGCTCTCACCTGGTGTAGCCCTGGAGCATTAACACAGGCAAGAAGCCATTTGCCTGCTCAGAATGCAAGCCCTTTAGCTAGATCTCCAACCTTATGCAGCACCAGCACATCCACACAGGTGAGAAATCTTGTACTTGTCCCTACTGCCGCCACAGCTTCACACAGAATAGGGGCGCTGACTCTTCATTGACTTCTTCAAGCTGATTACAGGCATTGAGATATTAGAAGATGGGCAGGAGGAAGAGTAAATTGATTAACCTCTGATGCTGTGTCTTCACTGCATCCAGCTGGAATTCCAGAACATCAGAATTTCAAGCAGGTCTGCTCAGCTTGCTTGATGAGTAGATATACCAAGGCTGTGGATTCTGCAAGATACAATTCTCAAAAAATTTTACTATCAAGATAATTTTTTGTTTGAATACTGGAATCTAGTCTTCTGACAGCCTGCCTCTGTCATGTCTAATTCATATAATTCTTGGCATTTCTATAAGGTTTGTTCCCACCATCCTCCCATTCCCACCTCCCTGCTCTCAAATTACCCAACACTAGGGAATACAAAGTTTCAGGCACCAAGCCCCTCCACTTCCACTGATGCCTGACAAGGCCACTCTCAAGTACCTATACAGGTGGAGCCATGAGAACCTCCCTTTGTGCTCTCAGGCTGGAGATTTTAGAATGGCTACTCCAGCTTGTTTCTTAGGACCATTTGCTTGAAAAAAAAATTGTTTTCCAGCCTTTTATTCTAATGTAGTGTCTGTCTCTGTCACTAAGTTCAGTTTCCTGTATGCAGCAAAATGCTGGGTTCTGTTTATGTATCCAATTCATTAGCCTATGTCTTTTAATTGCGGAATTGAGCTGGACCAGACCTCTGCCTGGTCTGCTATTGTGTGGACCCCAGATCCCGCCCAAGACATTCTGGAGGCTTCATGGATCCCACAGCCAGCATTAGGTAGGAAAACCCACATACTGCCCTAAGCCCATAACTGGGTGCTGTGAGCGCTCAGGTTCCAGCAGATACCCCCCCTCCCTGCCCCTAGGGACTAGCACTCCCATTCTGCCCCTCTCCCAGATCTGAGGCCTGGACCAGACCTCTGCCTGGTTTGCTATTGTGTGGACCCCAGATCCTGCCCGAGACATCAGGAGGCTCCACAGATCCCACAGCCAGCATTAGGTAGGAAGACCCATATACTGCCCTAAGCCCATAGCTGGGTGCTGTGAGCACTCAGATTTCAGCAGATACCCCCCCTCCCCACCCCTGAGGACGAGCACTCCCCTTTGCCCCTCTTCCAGATCTGAGGCCTGGACCAGACCTCTGCCAGGGCTGCTGTTGTGTGGACCCTGGATTCCACCTGAGACATACTGGAAGGTCCACTCAACCCAGAGCCACAGAGGAACAACTGAACTCAGAGTGTCAGACAACATATCTTGAGATATCCTAGAGGAGACACTGCACCCAGAACAGCAGACACCTAGCTGGACTGCTACCTTGGAGGCACCATATCCTGAGGCATCCTAGAGGTACCACTGTAATCAGTGCAGCTGGAAAATATCACAGAGACATCTGGACCCCTAGAAGATCAGACACAAGTGAGATAACTGGAAAGGCAGGCTTCAGTCAGAGCCAGCAAGTACAGGCAGCACTGGAGTTAACCAGATGGTGAAAGGCAAGCGCAAGAACATAAGCAACAGAAACCAAAGTTACATGGCATCATCAGAACCTAGTTCCCCCATCATAGCAAGCCCTGAACACCCCATCACATCAGAAAAGCAGGATTCAGAATTAAAATCACTTCTCATGATGATGATAGAGGACTTTAAGAAACACATAAATAACTCTCTCAAAGAACTTAAGGAGAACACTGGTAGACAGATAGAAACCCTTAAAGAGGAAACACAAAAATCCCTTAAGGAATTGCAAGAAAATGCAACGAAACGGGAGAAGGAATTAAAGAAAACCATGCAGGATCTAAAAATGAAGTAGAAACAATAAACAAATCACAAAGGGAGACCACCCTGGAGATAGAAAACCTAAAAAAATGATCAGGAGTCATAGACACAAGTATCACCAACAGAATTCAAGAGATAGAAGAATCTCATGTGCAGAAGATACCATGGAAAACATTGACACAACTGTCAAAGAAAATGCAAAATACAAAAAGCTGCTAACCCAAAATATACAAGAAATCCAAGAAACAATGATAAGGCCAAACCTAAGGATAATTTGTATAGATGAGGGGGAAGACTCCCTACTTAAAGGACCAGTCAATATCCTCAACAAAATTATAGAGGAAAACTTCCCTAACCTAGAGAAAGAGATGCCCATAAATATACAAGAAGCCTACAGAACTACAAACAGTTTAGACCAGAAAAAAGAAAACTTCCTGCCACATAATATTCAAAAATTCAAATGTACAAAACAAAGAAAAAATACTAAAAGCAGTAAGGGAAAAAGGCAAAGTAACATCTAAAGGCAGACCTATAAGAATTACACCAGACTTCTCAACAGAGACCATAATGAATTTGTAAATTGCTCTTTCTATCTCTATGAAGAATTGATTTGGAATTTTAATGGGTATTGCTTTGAATCTGTAGATTGTTTTTGGCAGGATGGCCATTTTTACTAAGTTAATCCTGCCAATCCAGGAGCATGGGAGATCTTTCCATCTTCTGAGATCTTCTTTGATTTCTTTCTTCAGAGACTTGAAGTTCCTGTCACACAGATCTTTCATTTGCTTGGTTAGATTCACTCCAAGATATTTTATTTTATCTGTGGCTATTGTGAATTGTGTCATTTCTTTAATTTCTTTTTCTGCCTGTTTATCCTTTGGGTAAAGGAAGGCTACCGATGTGTTTGAGTTGATTTTATATCCAGCCACTTTGCTAAAGTTGTTAATCAGGTTTAGGAGTTCTCTGGTGGATGTTTTAGGGTCACTTAAGTATACTTATCATATCATCCACAAATAGTGAAATTTTGACTTCTTTCCTTTCCTATTTGTATCCCTTTGACTTCCTTTTGTTGTCTAATTGCTCTATCTCGGACTTCCAGTACTATATTAAATAGGTAAGGTGAGAGGGGGCAGCCTTGTCTAGTCCCTGATCTTAGTGGGATTGCTTCAAGTTTCTCTCCATTTAGTTTGATGTTGGCTACTGGCTTGCTGTATATTGCTTTTACTATGTTTAGGTATGGGCCTTGAATTCTTGATCTTTCCAAGACTTTCAACATCAAAAGATGTTGAATATTATCAAATGCTTTCTCAGCGTCTAGTTAGATGACCATGTGGTTTTTTTCTTTGAGTTTATTTATGTAGTGGATTACATTGATGGATTTCCGAATATTGAACCATCCCTGCATTCTTGGGATAAAGCTTACTTGATCTTGATGGATAATTGTTTTGATGTCTTGTTGGATTCGGTTTGCGAGAATTTTATGGTTTTGTGGGAATACAGAGGATTAGCTAGGATTTATTGCAGAGCCATAACCTATTGGTAGAAATCTGTACAATTATTATCAAGATGAAGATGTAATTTCTTAAATGGCACCAATTTACTTTAAGTACAAATTTTAAGGTTTTCTTTGGTATGAGCTTCTTATTGATATTAAAGTGAGATGAATATTGTTATTCTCATAGGCATTGTACCAATATAACACATTTAGAAATACAAGGCTTAGACTCAGTCCTTCTTTAACTTTTTTAAAACAGATTTGAGATGGTTAGCCTGTTAGTGAAGGGACTATAGCAAATTCATGGCTTGGAGTTTATTGTTAGGGTGTTTTCTATATTTCATTTGGCTGAGTGGAGTTAACAGACAACAGTCCAGATTACCTTACATGGATATTTGGTTTTCAAAACATCAGAAGTCCACAGAATTGACATGACAACCATTTCTGTATTAATGTTCATTTTGATTAAAGACATGTCTGCTCCTGACAGCTTCCTATATTGAATTCTAAGAAGAAATTGAGCATCTTCGGAGTTACTCCAGTTGTGGGGAGACAGTCACTAGACAAGAATTGCCTCTTTCCATCTGCAGACAAATTACTGTCCAGAAAAGGACACAGTTGCAGAATAGTCAACTGATTTTATCTTCCTAGACAGAGTAATCAGCCCTTAATAATTCTGCAGCACTAAAGTCTGTCAGATGATCCTGGGCCAGAATGCAGAAGAATAGATGCTCCAATGTCTTGTAGTAGAGGGAGAGTCCAGGTGATCAGAGGTCTCTATAAATTGGCTAAGGTTTAGAAGCTATGCTTTGTGCTTTTTACAATTATAGTTATCTCAGTCATTCTGGATTTCTGACAGGGTTGAAAACTTATGTTCTCATAGCCAATCCTGGCTATTTACCTTGAGAGAAATGATTTGAGTGGATGGTTTTCAGCTGACATTCATTCTAACGTCAAGGAAAAGCCAGGCTCAGAACTAAGTGTTTTAGTTAGGATAGATGGCAGAGGTTCTGGTTAGTCAACAAAATGATGGACTGGGTATTAGGACTATCCTGTACCTGACTGGTACAAATAGGCATAATTATGCTCTAAATGTATTTTGAGAGAAAGGTTTTATTTTAACAGGAAGGGTGCTATGTAGGAGGAGCTAAGGTGGGAGGAGTACTGAGAGGAAGAGAAGGAGTAAGGAGAGGAGGAGAAGGAGGAGAAGCTAGGTGATGAGAGAGAGAAAGAGGGGGAAGACAGGGAGGCAGATGTTCACGCATCTCCACCAGTTAAAGATAGTTGTATCTAGGTTGTGTGGTGGGTTACACCTCTGATTGAGCATTACCAAACTTATAAAGCCTTTGATTAACATTTTTAAAAAAGTGTATAAATGCAAAAAGGAAAAGGGGGCATGGGATAGGGGCTTTCTAAGGGGGGGAGGAATGGGGAAAAAGGATGGCATCTGAAGTGTAAATAAAATAGCCAATAAAAATGAAAAAAGAAAAGTATTTAATAAAATATTTAATTAAAAAAAAAAGAAACCAGGTGGATTGGACAGATGTCCAGCAGCCAGGTTGTCATTATTGTCATTTCTTCTTTTTCTGGCCATTAAGATTTCTATATATTTGTGTATGTGTATGCAGGTGCAGTGCCTGCAGAAGCCAGAGGAAGGTGCTCGTGCCCTTGAAGCTGAAGTTACAAGTGGTTGTGAGCTATTTAATATGGGTGCCTTGAACCAAATCCAGTTACAAGTGCTGTTAAGTGAGAGCCATCTTTCCAGTTTTGCCTCTGGCCTCTAAAGGGAGATTTGTACTACTTGTTTTCAGTGACTTTCATGAGCTAGAGCTGTGGCAGGTGCCAGCACACAGCTCTGAGCAGTGACCATGGATCAGATTTTCTGTTTTTCCCATTAATCATAATTCATCCATGAATGAGTGACTTAGCCTGAAACTGCCTCCTTGCTTACCAGTGAGACTAAAGACGGTGGACACCCCATATATATGTTTCGAGAAGGAAAGGAGGCAGGCACTGATGAGAGCTGGTAAATCTCATTTCAATTTAAATAGTGGTTTCTACAATTGCTACCTCTTCACTCTCCTCTCTATACACAGGACAAGTGGATGAGTAACAACTGCCCCACCTGTCCATGTAGAAGTATGTCTATAAAACAACAATCTTAGACTTGTCTCTTCTGTTATCTCCTTTGTCTCCCCAGGTCAGAGTTATCTGGCATTCAGATGATCCTATTAGGACCCTCCTCCTCTTTTTGACATGTGTAGTGTGTGGATGTATGTATATTTGTGTGTCTGTGACTGCACATGAATGTGCAGGTGAAATGTCTCTACATGGGTGCTTGAGGCTCAAGGTTGACAGTGGGTATCTTCCTTGATCAATGTCTGTCTTTTTATCGAGGCAGGGTCTCTAATTGAACTCAAAGCTCATCACTTTGTCCAGTCTGACAAGCCAGATTGCTCTGGAGATCCTGTCTGCCTTTATAGTGATGGATGTAACCCACCAAGCCCATTCAGCATTTACAGGGGCTCTGGTGATCTGAACTCTGGTCCTCATGCTTGTAGAAGGTGTTCTTCACAGAGGAACATTCCCAGCACTTTTTCCTGGTGTGTGTTTATGTGTGTGTGTGAGGGGGGATTCAGAGAAAGGGTGAGAGAAAGATGGTGAGACAGAGAGACATGCAGACACAGAGACAGACACAGAGACAAATAGAGACAGATAGAGACAGAGAGACAGAGACAGAGGCAGACACAGAGATAGAGAGACACAGGACAGAGAGACACAGAGACACAGACAGAGAGACAGAGTCACACATGGAGACAGAGAGAGACAGGTAGAGAGACCGACAGAGAGAGATTGACAGACAGAGACAGGCAGACAGACAGAGAAAGAGATAGACAGACAGAGACAGACAGGGAGAGACAGAGACACACAGAGAGACAAAGAGGAAAGACAGGTAGAAGACAAGATCTCATTGTATTACCCAGGTGACTTTAGACTTGATGGGATCCTTTGGTTTTAGCCCCTTGGGTGCTTGTCATATACAACTATACCCTATTGGGTATTATAACTATATACCTGTGCCACCAATGTATACCTGTGCCACCAAATGGTCCACTTTGGGTTTGGCCAACTAAGAAGGAAGTCATAGGTCACTGAATGAGTGGGTAACTATAACTGTGGGGTCAAGTGTGGATTAATCTACTTGGGTCATATAGGTGTCACACACTAAAAGAGCTTTTTTAGGACCAAGATCTTTGGCTGACACCCACTAGACTCCCTTTCAACAGAAGGGCTGTCATGATTGAATGAATGGGGTTTCTTGTATGCCCCAACATCAGGACATTCACCAGTCCCACCCATCTCTGGGGCATCTCACATGCAATAGAGTCATGGAATGAGAAGGGAGACTCACATCAGATTCTTCAGTGAACACTTTGAGCTGTTCAAGGTGTCCCTGAGGGATATCGTACTCTTTACTCCCACCATATATCTGGCCAGGCTGAGACACTTTAGGCTGGTGGTTGAAAGAAGGAGTGTGGAGATCATCACATAACCAGCGAGGGTTAACTCACAGGAATCCAACCTAGAGAGGGGCAGCACAACATTATTTTCTTGTCCCTCTTGGGTAACCCTCTCTCCACTTAGCTCCTTAGGAACTGAGGTGACTGCTCAGTTTCTCTTCTTTCTCTCTTCCTCACAGTAGCCTGTCAACACTGTCACCCAGCACACCACACCCCCATAGATGCAATATGCCATCTATATTTGCTAACTGGAAGCAAAAACCACGGGGCTTGCGTGTTCTCAATGGATAAAGGTGCTCACCACCTATACCAAAAACCTGAGTGTGATACCAGGACCCATACAGTACAAGAAATGAATGCATTGCTCCAGAGTTGTTCTCTGACCACACACATGCTACATGTGCACACAAAATTAAATCTAATTAAAAAAAACTCAAAAAGTGTCAACTCCATAGCATGCCTTGATGGAAAAGTCTTCACAGGATAGCCTGTGTCAGTTCTCATTGAGAAAGTTCACCATAGTTATATAACCATTACAAAAAAACAAAAACAAACAAACAAAAAAATGCCTGAGGTTACCAGTGACCTCCTTTTTGAGACTAGGCCTTGTCTTAGCCCAGGTTAGCCTCCAAATTGCTAAAAAGCTGAGGCTGATTAAGTCCTCCTGCCTCTACCTCTGGAGCACTGGGATTACAGGTTTGAACACTGTGCTTGGGCTTGTGCACCTGTGGGGACTGAACCCTGCACGTCTTGTATGATCTATGAGCCTTTAGTAGCTTGGCTTCCTACCTTCTTTCACCTTACCACCCCCACCATATTTTCTCAAGACAGGATATTGCTAGACAAAAGCAGGTTGGCTTCAAACTTGGTATTCCTATGACTCAGCTATCACAGTGTTAGGTTATAGGTATATACTTGTTTTTAATCATTCACATTTTTCTTTCTTCGAGACAGGGTTTCTCTGTGTAGCCCTGGCTGTACTGGAACTCACTCTGTAGACCAGGCTGGCCTCGAACTCAGAAATCTGCCTGCCTCTGCCTCCCAAATGCTGGGATTAAAGGCGTGCACCACCACTGCACAGCACCATTTTTATATTTCTTAATGTTTATGTATGCACACACATGTGTCATAATGGGCATGTGGTCAAAGGACAACTTTTGAAAATTCCCAATTCTCCCTCTAACATATGGAGGCTGGGAATTAAATTCAGGTCCTCAGGCTTGGTGGCAAACTCCTTTATCTCCAACGCCACCACACTGGTCTTGTTTTTATGTTTACAAAACACTGGATATTTATAAACATGGATGCAATATTTACAGTTTAAAATCTTCTGGTTGAAATGCTCAGTTTTCTGGCATGTAGCCCATTCCTTAGTCCTGTCTCCAACTCCTACTATAGCATTGCCAAATCAGTACTGCCCAAACCTCTACAACTTCTCCATCTCTATCCAACCCCCTAGAATGGTGGTTCTCAACCTTCCTAATTCTTTGACCGTTTAATTCAGTACCTCATGTTGTGGTGATCAGCAACCATAACGTTATTCTGTTGCCACTTCATAACTGTAAATTTTCTTGTTATCAATGAATCATAATGAAAGTATCCAATCTGCAGGATATCTGATATGCAATCCCTAGAGGGCTTACCACACACAAGTTGCTGTAGTTTTGCCTTTCCTGTAGTTCATGTAGGTTTGTAATTTCCTGGAAATTATTCCAAATTTTAAAGTAAAAAGTCACACACTCACTTCAGAGTCTCCAGGGAGCACCTTGGATCAGCGCATCACAGGCTAACTTCATGTCATCATCCATCATGGGAGTGCTCCCTAGATTGAGGTCCTTTAAGTTTGGATTGCTAACAAGCTTCCAGAGATATTGCAGGCCAGACACTATTTCTGCACTCTTACACCTGCAGAAGTGGAGCTGGGGTGGAGGAGACAGAGAGAGAGAAGAGTCATATTAAATTGTTCAGTTAATAATTAATCAGATTTAATCAATAACACTCTTTGGTTTTACCCATCTAGCTAGCACTCAAAGCTGTATCTCTTTGCACACAGCTTGTTTCTGAGCCTATGCTGTGTGAAACTCTTCTGTCACTCAAGTGATGGGACTGGAGCCCTGTGCAAACACTCCTGTCAGTTAAGTTTTACTTTTCTGAGATGGGCTCTAGTTTATCCTAAGCTGGTCTCAAACTCACTATGTAGGTGAGGTTGAAGCTGAGCAGCTTTTTAACACTCTTAAAGGTTTTTGTGTGCATGAGCATTCAGGTGCACATGGGGGCCAGCCGAAGGCACTAGCTCATAAGAGCTGGAGTTACAGGCTAGGAACCCAGCTCTGGTCTTCTGCAAGAAGCTAATGACCTTGGACTTCAGGTCCATATGCCACCACTTCCCAAGTGATAAAGCCAGATTCTGGGAAGGAGGACCCTCAGTTGAGAAAATGCCTTAATCATATTGTTTTCTAGGAAATGTCAGTTGGACATTGTTGGGAAAGTAATGATTGATGTGTGAGGGACCAGAGCACAGTGAGCAGTGCCACACCTGGACAGGTAGTCCTGGATCTATAAGAAAACAGACTGAGCATGCAATGGGGAGCAAGCCAGTTAAGAAGCATTCCTCCATGACTTCTGCTTCAGTTTCTGCCCTGACTTATCTCAATGAGTCAGGTATGACCCGAGAGTTATGAACGAAAACTCCTTCTCCCCATGTAGCTTTTAGTCATTGTCTCAGTTGGTATTTCTATTGGTGTGAGAAAACACCATCACTACAGCTTGTAGTCTGTCATCTCAGGATGTCAGGGCAGGAACTCAGTGCATAGATTAGCAACTGAGAACTTGACCGGCACCAAGCTGGATGTCATGTGGGATTTCCCCTGACTTGAGAGGGCAAGTTAAAGAGTGGGCTTTTTCTCTAAAGTAGAGCTGGGATTCATCCTCCCTCCCCAAGATACCTGGCATCTGTAGCAGGCTCAGATTTGTATCAGTGTTACAGCATGAGGCTGCCTCTAAAAGGCAGTGTTTCTTACAAGAGGTTGGATTCACAGCCTGAGGCAAACAGGCCATGCCACCTTCCTGCAGCTCTCACTGGGACAGAGTTAAGTGATCTGTGCTGGGACTTGACAGCTCTCAACTGGGTCCTTCATGCTCCTTGTCACATATGCTATGATGAAATAAATCATGTGATGGGAAAGTTCTCACAACTCCTAAATGTCAGATCTTTCCTTTGTTCTTGGGATTTGGCCCAGAGACATTTCTCAGAGGGATTTGCTGAGATGTGTTAATGCAGGACACATTCTGAAGAGACTCCTTTGCACTCAACCCCAACCTCCCTCTTTTGATGACTTGAGCATACTCTCTCATTAATGGGTATGTGTGTGCACCTGCATGACTGTAAGTGTTGTTTGGCTGTTTTGTTTGACTGCTTGATGGAGATAACCTGATTGTAGAGATTGGAATTGCCAAGAGGAACCAAATGTCCCTATTCAGCAGAAAGTTGTCTCAAGAGGTCTACACTCCTTTTGTTCTCTTTTTTCTTGAGTACTTCATATTAGGTGGTTGGGACAGATTGGGGTTTAGTAAGTTTTCGAAGGTGGGTGGATAATAGAACCCAATGAAGTACCCCTAAAGTATAATTAGATGTAAGGAAATACACAGATCAACAGAGAGAGATCAGTGAAAGAGTTGTTTCTTAATCAGTGAACTGAATAAACTACACTTAGAAACTATACGTTGTTTCTTTACTCTGTGTGGGCATGTTCAATCAGATTTGAGGAAGCCAGAATACAGTAAGTAGGAGTTTGTTCTCTCCACTCTGTAGGCCGTGAGGCTTGAACTCTGATAATCAGTTTTAAGTGGCAAGTGCTTTACCTGCCAAGCTGTCTTGCTGCCTCTTATACCTGTGTTATGATCAAGACATAGTGCTATAATTTTGTCAGTTTCAATGTTGGTGGAAGTCTGTAAAAAGGCCTCAGTATTAATTTTGTAATTCAGTGTGAATCTATTCATCAATCTAGAATATACATTCTACTGTTTCCTATGCTAATTATTTCAAGTTCTTTCACTGTAACTCTCATTAGTAATTTTCCCATCAAATTGGAAGTGAAGTGTCAAGTGGGTTGAATAAATTTTTCAGTTTGGTGCTGGAGAGAGAAGGCTTAGCAGGTTAGTGCCCTGGCCAATTTGGCACTGATGTAGAGTTTGGTTCTTAGAAACTATATTTATAAGGTTTTCTCTGTTTGTAACTCCATCTCTAGGGGTATGACACCCATTCTTCTTAAGGGCAGGGAACCCACATAAATACATGCACATCCCAGCGCCGTTGTCGCTGGCTAATCTTCTCCAGGTGTTGCCCCTGCTACTCTGTGCTGAACTGGTCCAGGCTCGGGCCAGGCCGATAAGGAGCCAGTCTAGCTGACGGAAAGGCAGCCAGGCTTTCCAGGCAGGCTCCAGGGAGAGCCGGCGGGTTGTCAAGTGGTACAGCTCTTTGTTTAGCCGGGGAATGAGGCTAGATAGCAGAAGAGCCTAGCAGGCTCTGAAGCGTTACAACTCTTAAGCCGGGAAGTGCCGGCTACGTAGGAGCCCAGCGGGCTCTAAAGGGTTACAGCTCTTAAGCCGGGAAGCGCTGGCCAGGTAGCGGAGAATGGCTGCAGCGAGTCAAAGACGGCCAGGTAGCTGGAGAAGGGCTGTGGTGGGTCAACGACGAAAGGAAGTTCACGGACACCTGGATGGTTCTTGTGTGTGTGTCCTTTACTTCTCAATTAAGCTCAATATATACAGTTTGGGGTAGGTGAAGGTTTTAGCAACAGGTAACCTCATTGGCTTAGTCTAGGTTTTGGGGATGCCTCATATGCATGTGAGGAGAGCCTGGGGCACCATTCCTACGTGAACCGATGGTCGTAGACCTCTCAACCTCTCTGAGGGAGGGGCTGTGAAGCGGTAAAAGGCAGAAGCTGAGAGCGCCAGGGAGCCAGGAACAAAGCCAAACGGTCTACTGTCCCTCAAAGGGTCTCTGGGGTTTGAAACTCATTCAACCAGACACCTGGTTGTCTCTCAGCTCAGTGCCCTACAATATTTCATTGTGTAAATGTACCACATTTTTTGTATCCATTCCTCTGTTGAAGGGCATCTGGGTTATTTCCATCTTCTGGCTATTATAAATAAGGCTGCTATGAACATAGTGGAGCATATGTCCCTGTTATATGTTGGAGCATTTTCTGGGTATATGCCCAGGAGTGGTATAGGTAGGTCCTCAGGTAATGCTATGTCTAATTTTCTGAGGAACTGCCAGACTGACTTCCAAAGTGGTTGTACCAGTTTGCAATCCCACCAACAATACAGGAGTGTTTGTCTTTCTCCACATGCTCGCCAGCATCTACTATCACCTGAATTTTTGATCTTAGCCATTCTGACTGGTGTGAGGTGGTATCTGATGGATGTTTTGATTTGCATTTCCCTGATGACTAAGGATGTTGAACATTTCTTAAAGTGCTTCTCGGCCATTTGTGTTTCCTCAGTTGAGAATTCTTTGTTTAGCTCTGTACCCCATTTTTAATGGGGTTATTTTGTTGTCTGTCATCTAATTTCTTGAGTTCTTTGTATGTCTTGGATATTAGCCCTCTATCGAGATGTAGGATTGGTAATGATCTTTTCCCAATCTGTTGGTTGCTTTTTCATCTTATTGACAGTGTCCTTTGCCTTATAGAAACTTTGCAATTTTATGAGGTCCCATATGTCAATTCTTGATCTTAGAGCATAAGCCATTGGTGTTCTGTTCAGGAACTTTTCCCCTGTGCCTAGGTATTCGAGGGTCTTCCCCAACTTCTCTTCTATTAGTTTTAGTGTATCTGGCTTTATGTGAAGGTTCTTTATCCACTTTGTACAAGGAGATAAGAATGGATTGATTTGAATTCTTCTACATGCTGACCTCCAGTTGAGCCAGCACCACTTGTTGAAAATGCTGTCCTTTTTCCACTGGATGGTTTTAGCTCCCTTGTCAAAGATCAAGTGACCATATGTGTGCGGGTTCATTTCTGGGTCTTCAATTCTATTCCATTGATCGTCCTGCCTGTCTCTGTACAAATACCATGCCGTTTTTATCACTACTGCTCTGTAGTACAGTTTGAGGTCAGGGATGGTGATTTCCCCAGAAGTTCTTTTATTGTTGAGAATAGTTCTTGCTATCCTAGGTTTTTTGTTATTCCAACTTATTTTGTAAAATGCTCTTTCTATCTCTATGAAGAATTGATTTGGAATTTTGTTGAGGATTGCATTGAATCTGTAGACTGCTTTTGGCAGTATAGCCATTTTTACTAAGTTAATCCTGCCAATCCAGGAGCATGGGATTTCCATCTTCTGAGATCTGCTTCGATTTTTTTCTTCAGAGACTTGAAGTTCTTGTCATACAGATATTTAACTTGCTTGGTTAGATTCACTCAAAGATATATTATATTATTTGTGGCTATTGTGAAGGGTGTCATTTCCCTAATTTCATTCTCAGCCTGTTTATCCTTTGAGTAGAGGAAGGCTACTGATTTCTTTGAGTTGATTTTATATCCAGCTACTTTGCTAAAGTTGTTTATCAGGTTTATGAGTTCTCTGGTGGAAATTTAGGGTCACTTTACTATCATATCATCTGCAAATAGTGAAATTTTGACTTTTAACTTTCCTATTTTTACCCCCTGACTTCTTTTTGTTGTCTAATCACTCTATCTAGGACTTCCAGTCCTATATTAAATAGGTAAGGTGAGAGTGGGCAGCCTTATCTAATCCCTGATCTTAGTGGGATTGCTTCAAGTTTCTCTCCATTTAGTTTAATGTTGGCTACTGGCTTGCTGTATATTGCTTTTACTATGTATAGGTATGGGCCTTGAATTCCTGATCTTTCCAAGACTTTTAACATGAAGGGGTGTTGAACTTTGTTAAATGCTTTCTCAGCATCTAGTGAGCTGACCATGTGGTTTTTTTTCTTTGAGTTTATTTATGTAGTGGATTACATTGATGGATTTCCGAATATTGAACCATCCCTGCATTCCTGGGATAAAGCCTTCTTGATCATGATTCATAATTGTTTTGATGTGTTGTTGGATTTGGTTTGCGAGAATTTTATTGAGTATTTTTGCATCAATATTCATAAGAGAGATTGGTCTGTAGTTTTCTTTCTTTGTTGGGTCTTTCTGTGGTTTAGGTATGAGCCTAATGGTAGCTTCATAGAATGAATTGGGTAGTGTTCCTTCTGTTTCTATTCAATTGAATAGCTTGAAGAGGATTGGTATTAGGTCTTCCTTGAAGGTGTGATAGAATTCTGCTCTAAAACCATCTGGCCCTGAACTTTTTTTTGGTGGGAAGATGTTTAATGATTTCTTCTATTTCTTTAGGGTTTATAGGACCATATAGGTGGTTTATCTGCTCCTGATTTAGTTTTGGTGTCTGGTACCTATCTAGAAAATTGTCCATTTCATCCAGATTTTTTAATTTTGTTGAGTACAAGCCTTTGTTGGAGGATCTCATCATTTTTATAAATTTCCTCAATTTCTGTTGTTATGTCTCCCTTTTCAGTTCTGATTTTATTAATTTGGATACTATCTCTGTGCCCTTTGTTTAGTCTGGCTAAGGGTTTATCTATCTTGTTGATTTTCTCAAAGAACGAGCTTCAGGTTTTGTTGATATTTTGTATAGTTCTTTCTTTTTCTACTTGGTTGTTTTCTGCCCTGACTTTGATTATTTCCTGCCATCTACTCCTCTTGGGTATATTAGCTTCTTTTTGTTCTAATGCTTTCAGGTATTCTGTCAAGTTGTTAGTGTATGCTCTCTCCAGTTTCTTTTTGTGAGCACTTAGAGCTATGAGTTTTCCTCTTAGTACTGCTTTTGTGGAGTCCCACAAGTTTTAGTATGATATATCCTCATTTTCATTAAATTCTAAAAAGTCTTAAATTTCTTTCTTTATTTCTTCTTTGAGCAAGTCATCATTGAGTAGAGCATTGTTCAGTTTCCACGTGCATGTGAACTTTCTGTTGTTTTTGTCCATATTAAAGATGAGTCTTAGTCCATGATGATCTTATAGGTTACAAGAGATTATTTCAATCTTTTTTGTATCTGTTGAGGCCTGTTTTGTGACCAATTATATGGTCTATTTTGGAGTTACCATGAGGTGCTGAGAAAAAGGTATATTCTTTTGCTTTAGGATATTCTGACATGTCCAGCTTTTACATGGGTTCTGGGGACAGGACTTCAGTTTTCCTGCTATGTGACAGGTTTTTCAGGCTGTTTTCCTTCTCCCCAGCCCCTTCCAGGACATATTATATGGTATTTCACCCACGGGATAGGAGTCGACCCTTCCTATATCCTGGCCCCACCAGTGTTGTGGACTTGTGTGCTCTCTTGATTCAGAGGAACTTACACAATAGTCAACAGCAGCAGCACATGGCCTGTAGATAAGTTAGGCTGCCTCCTTGTTGGCTATGCTCCCAACCCATAAATTTTCCTCATGACTCCCACAGTCCTTGGCTTTGAAAGCTGACCCTTAGTTTTGCATTTCTTTCTCATTGACCTTAGAAGAGAACTGAACTTTTGCTATAAATGGCCAGATAGTGCAAACCTAAATTGTCATTCATATAGGTGACTGAGAACATTTGAAATGTGACCATTTGAAGGGAGACATCATGGTGTCAGTAGGAAGAATTTGGCCAGGCAAGCAAACCAGTCCAACCAGCACAGGTTAGGCTCTGCATCCTTGCCTGTAACCCTGCCAGCTCTCTTTGGGGCATCAGTTTCCTTGGGTGTTGCTTCACTGCCTGGTCAGTATAAAATTCGTCCTGGTTTAGGGAAAGAGGCTGTCCTCTCTGACCACTGAAGACATTCTGCAGGGGAGAGTGAGTAAAACACAGGCAGGCAAACTGTACCTCCTACCTACAGCCAGCCCTCCTTCCTGCAGGAATTTGGATGGAGCAGGGAATTCCCAGCTGCTTAAGCTTGTTTCAGTGAGAACATGGTATGACACTTAGCAACCACCTTTCATAGGCTGACCCTCTATTCTAACCTCTTTGACTCCTGGCAGTACCTGAAGCTCAAATCTGCCCCCTCCCCTCTCTTATGTACTTGTGAACTTCTTAAAATTTTACTTTCTATGGAAGGTATTTGTGTGCTGAAAATGTGCTGGTGTGTTATTATTATTATTATTATTATTATTATTATTATTACTATTACTATTTTTCCCCCTGAGACAAGAGTTCTCTGTATAACAGCCTGGGCTGTATGAGAACCCACTCTGTAGACCAGGCTGGCCTCGAACTCAGATTTGCCTGCCTCTGCCTCCCTAGTGCTGTGATTAAAGCCATGTGCCACTACTGCCACTCCTGAAAATGTGTTGCTTTAAAAGCAAGCACACAGTTGGGTGATATGTTGATGTATTCAGAGTTGCATATCAGTCACCCGCTGTCTAATCCTGAATGTTTCCATTAACTGTCAGGAAAGCCCACACCTCTTCATGGTCACTGGCCACTTCTGTCCTCCCACTGCAGCACTCACTAGTCTGCTTCTTGTCTGCAGACTTCTCTACAGAGTCCATACCCATGGACTCCTACACCATGTGAACCTGGTCTTAGTGACCTTGAGTACTTCACTCTCACCTCATCTTGTACCATGTGACTGGGGATTATTTGATCCTCAGTTAAGTGACCTTGGTCAGTTCATACACAGAAACCTATTCCTGGTGACACTGGGCTCTGTGATGTTAGGCAGTTCATGCATATGGAGCCATACACCATGTGACTCCTGGCTTAGTGACCTTCAGCATTTCTTGCAACTCTGTTGCCCTGGACTTAATGACCTTGGGAAA